>NW_027590683.1:0-209960 GCF_964213995.1 Mustelus asterias
TGTGTCCCTGTGTTTATCTGTGATTCTCTCTCCGTGTTCCAGTGTGTATCTGTGATTCTCTCTCTGTGTCCCTTTGTGTATCTGTGATTCTCTCTCTGTGTCCCTGTGTGTATCTGTGATTCTCTCTCTGTTACCCTGTGTGATTCTGTGATTCTCTCTGGGTCCCGGTGTGTATCTGTGATTCTCTCTCTGTGTATCCCTGTGTGTATCTATGATTCTCTGTGTGTCCCTGTGTGTATCTGCGATGCTCTCACTGTGTCCCTGTGTGTATCTGTGATTCTCTCTGTGTCCCTGTGTGTATCTGTGATTCTCTCTGTGTCCCTGTGTGTATCTATGATTCTCTCTCTGTGTGTCCCTGGTTGTATCTGTGACTCGATCTCTGTGTCCCTGTGTGTATCTCTGGTTCTCTCTCTGTGTCCCTGTGTGGATCTGTGATTCTCTCTCTGTGTTCCTGTGTGTATCTATGATTCTCTCTCTGTGTTCCTGTGTGTTTCTGTGATTCTCTCTGTGTCGTTGTGTGTATCTGTGATTCTCTCTCCGTGTCCCTGTGTGTATCTGTGATTCTCTCTCCGTGTCCCTGTGTGTATCTGTGATTCTCTCTCTGTGTCCCTGTGTGTATCTGTGATCCTCTCTCTGTGTCCCTGTGTATATCTATGATTCTCTCTGTGTCCCTGTGTGTATCTGTGATTCTCTCTCTGTGAGTCCCTGTGTGTATCTATGATTCTCTCTCTGTGTTCCTGTGTTATTCTGTGATTCTCTCTGTGTCCCTGTGTGTATCTGTGATTCTCTCTCTGTGTGTCCCTGGGTGTATCTGTGACTCGCTCTCTGTGTCCCTCTGTGTATCTCTGATTCTCTCTCTGTGTGTCCTTGTGTATATCTGTGATTCTCTCCCTGTGTCCCTGTGTGATTCTGTGATTCTCTCTGTGTGTCCCTGTGTGTATCTGTGATTCTCGCTCTGTGTCCCTGTGTTTTTCTGAGATTCTCTCCCTGTGTCCCTGTGTGATTCTCTGATTCTCTCTGTGTCCCTGTGTGTATCTGTGAATCTGTCTCTGTGTCCTGTGTGTATCTGTGATTCTCTCTCTGTGTCCCTGTGTGATTCTGTGATTCTCTCTCTGTGTGTCCCTGTGTGTATCTGTGATTCTCTCTGTGTCCCTGTGTATATCGATGATTCTCTCTGTGTCCCTGTGTGTATCTGTGGTTCTCTCTCTGTGTGTCCCTGGATGTATCTGTGACTCGCTCTCTCTGTCCCTCTGTGTATCTCTGATTGTCTCTGTGTGTCCCTGTGTGTATCTGTGATTCTCTCGCTGTGTGTTCCTGTATGTATCTGTGATTCTCTCTCTGTGTCCCTGTGTGTGTCCGTGATTCTCTCTGTGTGTTCCTGTGTGTGTCTCTGATTCTCTCTCTGTGTTCCTGTGTCTTTCTGTGATTCTCCCTGTGTTCCTGTGTGTTTCTGTGATATTCTCTGTGTTCCTGTGTGTTTCTGTGATTCTCTCTCTGTGTGTCCCTGTGTGTACCTGTTATTCTCTCTGTGTGTCCCTGTGTGTATCTGTGATTCTCTCTCTGTGTGTCCCTGTGTGTATCTCTGATTCTCTCTCTGTGTTCCTGTGCGTATCTGTGATTCTCTCTCTGTGTCCCTGTGTGTATCTGTGATTCTCTCGCTGTGTCCCTGTGTGTACGGTGATTCTGTCTCTGTGTTCCTGTGTGGACTGTGATTCTGTCTGTGTCCCTGTGTGTATCTGTGATTCTCTCTGTGTGTCCCTGTGTGTTTCTGTGATTTTCTCTGTGTCCCTGTGTGTATCTGTGATTCTCTCTCTGTGTTCCGGTGTGTATCTGCGATTCTCTCTGTGTTCCTGTGTGTATCTGTGATTCTCTCTGTGACCCTGTGTGTATCTGTGATTCTCTCTCTGTGTCCCTCTGTGTATCTGTGATTCTCTCTCTGTGTTCCTGTGTGTATCTGTGATTCTCTCACTGTGTCCCTGTGTATCTCTGTGATTCTCTCTGTGTCCCTGTGTGTATCTGTGATTCTCTCTCTGTGTCCCTGTGTATATCTGTGATTCTCTCTGTGTCCCTGTGTGCATCTGTGATTCTCTCTCTGTGTGTCCCTGGGTGTATCTATGATTCTCTCTCTGTGTGTCCCTGTGTGTATCTGTGATGCTCTCTGTGTGTCCCTGTGTGTATCTGCGATTCTCTCTGTGTCCCTGTGTGTATCTGTGATTCTCTCTGTGTCCCTGTGTGAATCTGTGATTCACTCTGTGTCCCTGTGTTTATCTGTGATTCTCTCTCTGTTTTCCAGTGTGTATCTGTGATTCTCTCTCTGTGTCCCTGTGTGTATCTGTGATTCTCTCTCTGTGTCCCTGTGTGTATCTGTGATTCACTCTCTGTGTCCCTGTGTGTATCTGTGATTCTCTCTCTGTGTCCCAGTGTATATCTGTGATTCTCTCTGTGTCCCTGTGTGTATCTGTGATTCTCTCTCTGTGTGTCCCTGGGTGTATCTATGATTCTCCCTCTGTGTGTCTCTGTGTGTATCTGTGATGCTCTCTGTGTGTCCCTGTGTGTATCTGTGATTCTCTCTGTGTCCCTGTGTGTATCTGTGATTCTCTCTGTGTCCCTGTGTGAATCTGCGATTCACTCTGTGTCCCTGTGTTTATCTGTGATTCTCTATCTGTTTTCCAGTGTGTATCTGTGATTCTCTCTCTGTGTCCCTGTGTGTATCTGTGATTCTCTCTCTGTGTGTCCCTGGGTGTATCTGTGACTCGCTCCCTGTGTCCCTGTGTGTATCTCTGATTCTCTCTCTGTGTCCCTGTGTGTATCTGTGATTCTCTCTCTGTGTTCCTGTGTGTATCTATGATTCTCTCTCTGTGTTCCTGTGTGTTTCTGTGATTCACTCTGTGTCCTTGTGTGTATCTGTGATTCTCTCTCCGTGGCCCTGTGTGTATCTGTGATTCTCTCTCCGTGTCCTGTGTATGTCTGTGATTCTCTCTCTGTGTCCCTGTGTGTATCTGTGATTCTCTCTCTGTGTCCCTGTGTATATCTGTGATTCTCTCTGTGTCCCTGTGTGTATCTGTGATTCTCTCTCTGTGTCCCTGTGTATATCTGTGATTCTCTCTGTGACCCTGTGTGAATCTGTGATTCTCTCTCTGTGTGTCCCTGTGTGTATCTGTGATTCTCTCTCTGTGTCCCTGTGTGATTCTGTGATTCTCTCTGTGTCCCTGTGTGTATCTGTGATTCTCTCTCTGTGTGTCCCTGTGTGTATCTGTGATTCACTCTCTGCGTTCCTGTGTGTATCTATGATTCTCCCTGTGTGTCCCTATGTGTATCTCTGATTGTCTCTCTGTGTTCCTGTGTGTATCTGTGATTCTCTCCCTGTGTCACTGTGTGTGTCTCTGATTCTCTCTGTGTGTTCCTGTGTGTATCTTTGATTCTCTCTGTGCCCCTGTGTGTATCTGTGATTCTCTCTCTGTGCCCCTGTGTGTGTCTCTGATTCTCTCTCTGTGTCCCTGTGTGTTTCTGTGATTCTCTCTGTGTTCCTGTGTGTTTCTGTGAATTTCTCTGTGTTCCTGTGTGTATCTGTGATTCTCTCTCTGTGTGTCCCTGTGTGTATCTCTGATTCTCTCTCTGTGTTCCTGTGCGTATCTGTGATTCTCTCTCTGTGTCCCTGTGTGTATCTGTGATTCTCTCTCTGTGTGTTTCTGTGTGTATCTGTGATTCTCTCTCTGTGTCCCTGTGTGTATTTGTCATTCTCTCTCTCTGTGTTCCTGTGTGTATCTGTGGTTCTCTCTCTGGGTCCCTGTGTGTATCTGTGATTCTCTCTCTGTGTGTTCCTGTGTGTGTCTGTGAATTTCTCTCTGTGTCCCTGTGTGTATCTGTTATTCTCTCTCTTTGTGTTCCTGTGTGTATCTGTGATTCTCTCTCTGTGTGTTCCTGTGTGTATCTGTGAATCTCTCTCTGTGTCCCTGTGTGTATCTGTTATTCTCTCTCTTTGTGTTCTTGTGTGTATCTGTGATTCTCTCTCTGTGTGTTCCTGTGTGTATCTGTGATTCTCTCTCTGTGTCCCTGTGTGTTTCTGTGATTTACTCTGTGTTCCTGTGTGTATCTGTGATTCTCTCTCTGGGTCCCTGTGTGTATCTGTGATTCTCTCTCTGTGTGTTCCTGTGTGTATCGGTGAATCTCTCTCTGTGTCCCTGTCTGTATCTGTTATTCTCTCATTTTGTGTTCCTGTGTGTATCTGTGAATCTCTTTCTGTGTCCCTGTGTGTATCTGTTATTCTCTCTCTTTGTGTTCTTGTGTGTATCTGTGATTCTCTCTCTGTGTGTATCTGTGATTCTCTCTCTGTGTCCCTGTGTGTTTCTGTGATTTTCTCTGTGTTCCTGTGTGTATCTGTGATTCTCTCTCTGGGTCCCTGTGTGTATCTGTGATTCTCTCTCTGTGTGTTCCTGTGTGTATCTGTGAATCTCTCTCTGTGTCCCTGTGTGTATCTGTTATTCTCTCATTTTGTGTTCTTGTGTGTATCTGTGATTCTCTCTCTGTGTGTACCTGGGTGTATCTATGATTCTCTCTCTGTGTGTCCCTGTGTGTATCTGTGATGCTCTCTGTGTGTCCCTGTGTATCTGTGATTCTCTCTGTGTCCCTGTGTGTATCTGTGATTCTCTCTGTGTCCCTGTGAGTATCTGTGATTCTCTCTGTGTCCCTGTGTGAATCTGTGATTCACTCTGTGTCCCTGTGTTTATCTGTGATTCTCTATCTGTGTTCCAGTGTGTATCTGTGATTCTCTCTCTGTGTTCCTGTGTGTATCTGTGATTCTCTCTCTGTGTCCCTGTGTGTATCTGTGATTCTCTCTCTGTGTCCCTGTGTGTATCTGTGATTCTCTCTCTGTGTTCCTGTGTGTATCTATGATTCTCTCTCTGTGTTCCTGTGTGTTTCTGTGATTCTCTCTGTGTCCTTGTGTGTATCTGTGATTCTCTCTCCGTGTCCCTGTGTGTATCTGTGATTCTCACTCTGTGTCCTTTGTATGTCTGTGATTCTCTTTCGGTGTCCCTGTGTGTATCTGTGATTCTCTCTCTGTGTCCCTGTGTATATCTGTGATTCTCTCTGTGTCCCTGTGTGTATCTGTGATTCTCTCTCTGTGTGTTCCTGTGTGTATCTGTGAATCTCTCTCTGTGTCCCTGTGTGTATCTGTTATTCTCTCATTTGGTGTCCCTGTGTGTATCTGTGATTCTCTCTCTGTGTCCCTGTGTGTATCTGTGATTCTCTCTCTGTGTCCCTGTGAATATCTGTGATTCTCTCTGTGTCCCTGTGTGTATCTGTGAGTCTCTCTCTGTGTGTCCCTGGGTGTATCTTTGATTCTCTCTCTGTGTGTCCCTGTGTGTATCTGTGATGCTCTCTGTGTGTTCCTGTGTGTATCTGTTATTCTCTCTGTGTCCCTGTGTGTATCTGTGATTCTCTCTGTGTCCCTGTGTGAATCTGTGATTCTCTCTGTGTTCCTGTGTATATCTGTGATTCTCTCTCTCTGTGTCCCTGTGTTTATCTGTGATTCTCTCTCTGTGTTCCAGTGTGTATCTGTGATTCTCTCTCTGTGTCCCTTTGTGTATCTGTGATTCTCTCTCTGTGTCCCTGTGTGTATCTGTTATTCTCTCTCTGTTACCCTGTGTGATTCTGTGATTCTCTCTGGGTCCCGGTGTGTATCTGTGATTCTCTCTCTGTGTGTCCCTGTGTGTATCTATGATTCTCTGTGTGTCCCTGTGTGTATCTGCGATGCTCTCACTGTGTCCCTGTGTGTATCTGTGATTCTCTCTGTGTCCCTGTGTGTATCTGTGATTCTCTCTGTGTCCCTGTGTGTATCTGTGATTCTCTCTCTGTGTGTCCCTGGTTGTATCTGTGACTCGATCTCTGTGTCCCTGTGTGTATCTCTGGTTCTCTCTCTGTGTCCCTGTGTGGATCTGTGATTCTCTCTCTGTGTTCCTGTGTGTATCTATGATTCTCTCTCTGTGTTCCTGTGTGTTTCTGTGATTCTCTCTGTGTCGTTGTGTGTATCTGTGATTCTCTCTCCGTGTCCCTGTGTGTATCTGTGATTCTCTCTCCGTGTCCCTGTGTGTATCTGTGATTCTCTCTCTGTGTCCCTGTGTGTATCTGTGATCCTCTCTCTGTGTCCCTGTGTATATCTATGATTCTCTCTGTGTCCCTGTGTGTATCTGTGATTCTCTCTCTGTGAGTCCCTGTGTGTATCTATGATTCTCTCTCTGTGTTCCTGTGTTATTCTGTGATTCTCTCTGTGTCCCTGTGTGTATCTGTGATTCTCTCTCTGTGTGTCCCTGGGTGTATCTGTGACTCGCTCTCTGTGTCCCTCTGTGTATCTCTGATTCTCTCTCTGTGTGTCCTTGTGTATATCTGTGATTCTCTCCCTGTGTCCCTGTGTGATTCTGTGATTCTCTCTGTGTGTCCCTGTGTGTATCTGTGATTCTCGCTCTGTGTCCCTGTGTTTTTCTGAGATTCTCTCCCTGTGTCCCTGTGTGATTCTCTGATTCTCTCTGTGTCCCTGTGTGTATCTGTGAATCTGTCTCTGTGTCCTGTGTGTATCTGTGATTCTCTCTCTGTGTCCCTGTGTGATTCTGTGATTCTCTCTCTGTGTGTCCCTGTGTGTATCTGTGATTCTCTCTGTGTCCCTGTGTATATCGATGATTCTCTCTGTGTCCCTGTGTGTATCTGTGGTTCTCTCTCTGTGTGTCCCTGGATGTATCTGTGAATCGCTCTCTGTGTCCCTCTGTGTATCTCTGATTGTCTCTGTGTGTCCCTGTGTGTATCTGTGATTCTCTCGCTGTGTGTTCCTGTATGTATCTGTGATTCTCTCTCTGTGTCCCTGTGTGTGTCCGTGATTCTCTCTGTGTGTTCCTGTGTGTGTCTCTGATTCTCTCTCTGTGTTCCTGTGTCTTTCTGTGATTCTCCCTGTGTTCCTGTGTGTTTCTGTGATATTCTCTGTGTTCCTGTGTGTATCTCTGATTCTCTCTCTGTGTTCCTGTGCGTATCTGTGATTCTCTCTCTGTGTCCCTGTGTGTATCTGTGATTCTCTCGCTGTGTCCCTGTGTGTACGGTGATTCTGTCTCTGTGTTCCTGTGTGGACTGTGATTCTGTCTGTGTCCCTGTGTGTATCTGTGATTCTCTCTGTGTGTCCCTGTGTGTTTCTGTGATTTTCTCTGTGTCCCTGTGTGTATCTGTGATTCTCTCTCTGTGTTCCGGTGTGTATCTGCGATTCTCTCTGTGTTCCTGTGTGTATCTGTGATTCTCTCTGTGACCCTGTGTGTATCTGTGATTCTCTCTCTGTGTCCCTCTGTGTATCTGTGATTCTCTCTCTGTGTTCCTGTGTGTATCTGTGATTCTCTCACTGTGTCCCTGTGTATCTCTGTGATTCTCTCTGTGTCCCTGTGTGTATCTGTGATTCTCTCTCTGTGTCCCTGTGTATATCTGTGATTCTCTCTGTGTCCCTGTGTGCATCTGTGATTCTCTCTCTGTGTGTCCCTGGGTGTATCTATGATTCACTCTCTGTGTGTCCCTGTGTGTATCTGTGATGCTCTCGGTGTGTCCCTGTGTGTATCTGCGATTCTCTCTGTGTCCCTGTGTGTATCTGTGATTCTCTCTGTGTCCCTGTGTGAATCTGTGATTCACTCTGTGTCCCTGTGTTTATCTGTGATTCTCTCTCTGTTTTCCAGTGTGTATCTGTGATTCTCTCTCTGTGTCCCTGTGTGTATCTGTGATTCTCTCTCTGTGTCCCTGTGTGTATCTGTGATTCACTCTCTGTGTCCCTGTGTGTATCTGTGATTCTCTCTCTGTGTCCCAGTGTATATCTGTGATTCTCTCTGTGTCCCTGTGTGTATCTGTGATTCTCTCTCTGTGTGTCCCTGGGTGTATCTATGATTCTCTCTCTGTGTGTCTCTGTGTGTATCTGTGATGCTCTCTGTGTGTCCCTGTGTGTATCTGTGATTCTCTCTGTGTCCCTGTGTGTATCTGTGATTCTCTCTGTGTCCCTGTGTGAATCTGCGATTCACTCTGTGTCCCTGTGTTTATCTGTGATTCTCTATCTGTTTTCCAGTGTGTATCTGTGATTCTCTCTCTGTGTCCCTGTGTGTATCTGTGATTCTCTCTCTGTGTGTCCCTGGGTGTATCTGTGACTCGCTCCCTGTGTCCCTGTGTGTATCTCTGATTCTCTCTCTGTGTCCCTGTGTGTATCTGTGATTCTCTCTCTGTGTTCCTGTGTGTATCTATGATTCTCTCTCTGTGTTCCTGTGTGTTTCTGTGATTCACTCTGTGTCCTTGTGTGTATCTGTGATTCTCTCTCCGTGGCCCTGTGTGTATCTGTGATTCTCTCTCCGTGTCCTGTGTATGTCTGTGATTCTCTCTCTGTGTCCCTGTGTGTATATGTGATTCTCTCTCTGTGTCCCTAAGTATATCTGTGATTCTCTCTGTGTCCCTGTGTGTATCTGTGATTCTCTCTCTGTGTCCCTGTGTATATCTGTGATTCTCTCTGTGACCCTGTGTGAATCTGTGATTCTCTCTCTGTGTGTCCCTGTGTGTATCTGTGATTCTCTCTCTGTGTCCCTGTGTGATTCTGTGATTCTCTCTGTGTCCCTGTGTGTATCTCTGATTCTCTCTCTGTGTGTCCCTGTGTGTATCTGTGACTCGCTCTCTGTGTCCCTGTGTGTATCTGTGATTCTCTCTCTGTGTCCCTGTGTGTATCTGTGATTCTCTCTCTGTGTGTCCCTGTGTGTATCTGTGATTCACTCTCTGCGTTCCTGTGTGTATCTGTGATTCTCCCTGTGTGTCCCTATGTGTATCTCTGATTCTCTCTCTGTGTTCCTGTGTGTATCTGTGATTCTCTCCCTGTGTCACTGTGTGTGTCTCTGATTCTCTCTGTGTGTTCCTGTGTGTATCTTTGATTCTCTCTGTGCCCCTGTGTGTATCTGTGATTCTCTCTCTGTGCCCCTGTGTGTGTCTCTGATTCTCTCTCTGTGTCCCTGTGTGTTTCTGTGATTCTCTCTGTGTTCCTGTGTGTTTCTGTGAATTTCTCTGTGTTCCTGTGTGTATCTGTGATTCTCTCTCTGGGTCCCTGTGTGTATCTGTGATTCTCTCTCTGTGTGTTCCTGTGTGTATCTGTGAATTTCTCTCTGTGTCCCTGTGTGTATCTGTTATTCTCTCTCTTTGTGTTCCTGTGTGTATCTGTGATTCTCTCTCTGTGTGTTCCTGTGTGTATCTGTGAATCTCTCTCTGTGTCCCTGTGTGTATCTGTTATTCTCTCTCTTTGTGTTCTTGTGTGTATCTGTGATTCTCTCTCTGTGTGTTCCTGTGTGTATCTGTGATTCTCTCTCTGTGTCCCTGTGTGTTTCTGTGATTTACTCTGTGTTCCTGTGTGTATCTGTGATTCTCTCTCTGGGTCCCTGTGTGTATCTGTGATTCTCTCTCTGTGTGTTCCTGTGTGTATCGGTGAATCTCTGTCTGTGTCCCTGTGTGTATCTGTTATTCTCTCATTTTGTGTTCCTGTGTGTATCTGTGAATCTCTTTCTGTGTCCCTGTGTGTATCTGTTATTCTCTCTCTTTGTGTTCTTGTGTGTATCTGTGATTCTCTCTCTGTGTGTATCTGTGATTCTCTCTCTGTGTCCCTGTGTGTTTCTGTGATTTTCTCTGTGTTCCTGTGTGTATCTGTGATTCTCTCTCTGGGTCCCTGTGTGTATCTGTGATTCTCTCTCTGTGTGTTCCTGTGTGTATCTGTGAATCTCTCTCTGTGTCCCTGTGTGTATCTGTTATTCTCTCATTTTGTGTTCTTGTGTGTATCTGTGATTCTCTCTCTGTGTGTACCTGGGTGTATCTATGATTCTCTCTCTGTGTGTCCCTGTGTGTATCTGTGATGCTCTCTGTGTGTCCCTGTGTATCTGTGATTCTCTCTGTGTCCCTGTGTGTATCTGTGATTCTCTCTGTGTCCCTGTGTGTATCTGTGATTCTCTCTGTGTCCCTGTGTGAATCTGTGATTCACTCTGTGTCCCTGTGTTTATCTGTGATTCTCTATCTGTGTTCCAGTGTGTATCTGTGATTCTCTCTCTGTGTTCCTGTGTGTATCTGTGATTCTCTCTCTGTGTCCCTGTGTGTATCTGTGATTCTCTCTCTGTGTCCCTGTGTGTATCTGTGATTCTCTCTCTGTGTTCCTGTGTGTATCTATGATTCTCTCTCTGTGTTCCTGTGTGTTTCTGTGATTCTCTCTGTGTCCTTGTGTGTATCTGTGATTCTCTCTCCGTGTCCCTGTGTGTATCTGTGATTCTCACTCTGTGTCCTTTGTATGTCTGTGATTCTCTTTCGGTGTCCCTGTGTGTATCTGTGATTCTCTCTCTGTGTCCCTGTGTATATCTGTGATTCTCTCTGTGTCCCTGTGTGTATCTGTGATTCTCTCTCTGTGTGTTCCTGTGTGTATCTGTGAATCTCTCTCTGTGTCCCTGTGTGTATCTGTTATTCTCTCATTTTGTGTTCTTGTGTGTATCTGTGATTCTCTCTCTGTGTGTACCTGGGTGTATCTATGATTCTCTCTCTGTGTGTCCCTGTGTGTATCTGTGATGCTCTCTGTGTGTCCCTGTGTATCTGTGATTCTCTCTGTGTCCCTGTGTGTATCTGTGATTCTCTCTGTGTCCCTGTGTGTATCTGTGATTCTCTCTGTGTCCCTGTGTGTATCTGTGATTCTCTCTCTGTGTGTCCCTGGTTGTATCTGTGACTCGATCTCTGTGTCCCTGTGTGTATCTCTGGTTCTCTCTCTGTGTCCCTGTGTGGATCTGTGATTCTCTCTCTGTGTTCCTGTGTGTATCTATGATTCTCTCTCTGTGTTCCTGTGTGTTTCTGTGATTCTCTCTGTGTCGTTGTGTGTATCTGTGATTCTCTCTCCGTGTCCCTGTGTGTATCTGTGATTCTCTCTCCGTGTCCCTGTGTGTATCTGTGATTCTCTCTCTGTGTCCCTGTGTGTATCTGTGATCCTCTCTCTGTGTCCCTGTGTATATCTATGATTCTCTCTGTGTCCCTGTGTGTATCTGTGATTCTCTCTCTGTGAGTCCCTGTGTGTATCTATGATTCTCTCTCTGTGTTCCTGTGTTATTCTGTGATTCTCTCTGTGTCCCTGTGTGTATCTGTGATTCTCTCTCTGTGTGTCCCTGGGTGTATCTGTGACTCGCTCTCTGTGTCCCTCTGTGTATCTCTGATTCTCTCTCTGTGTGTCCTTGTGTATATCTGTGATTCTCTCCCTGTGTCCCTGTGTGATTCTGTGATTCTCTCTGTGTGTCCCTGTGTGTATCTGTGATTCTCGCTCTGTGTCCCTGTGTTTTTCTGAGATTCTCTCCCTGTGTCCCTGTGTGATTCTCTGATTCTCTCTGTGTCCCTGTGTGTATCTGTGAATCTGTCTCTGTGTCCTGTGTGTATCTGTGATTCTCTCTCTGTGTCCCTGTGTGATTCTGTGATTCTCTCTCTGTGTGTCCCTGTGTGTATCTGTGATTCTCTCTGTGTCCCTGTGTATATCGATGATTCTCTCTGTGTCCCTGTGTGTATCTGTGGTTCTCTCTCTGTGTGTCCCTGGATGTATCTGTGAATCGCTCTCTGTGTCCCTCTGTGTATCTCTGATTGTCTCTGTGTGTCCCTGTGTGTATCTGTGATTCTCTCGCTGTGTGTTCCTGTATGTATCTGTGATTCTCTCTCTGTGTCCCTGTGTGTGTCCGTGATTCTCTCTGTGTGTTCCTGTGTGTGTCTCTGATTCTCTCTCTGTGTTCCTGTGTCTTTCTGTGATTCTCCCTGTGTTCCTGTGTGTTTCTGTGATATTCTCTGTGTTCCTGTGTGTATCTCTGATTCTCTCTCTGTGTTCCTGTGCGTATCTGTGATTCTCTCTCTGTGTCCCTGTGTGTATCTGTGATTCTCTCGCTGTGTCCCTGTGTGTACGGTGATTCTGTCTCTGTGTTCCTGTGTGGACTGTGATTCTGTCTGTGTCCCTGTGTGTATCTGTGATTCTCTCTGTGTGTCCCTGTGTGTTTCTGTGATTTTCTCTGTGTCCCTGTGTGTATCTGTGATTCTCTCTCTGTGTTCCGGTGTGTATCTGCGATTCTCTCTGTGTTCCTGTGTGTATCTGTGATTCTCTCTGTGACCCTGTGTGTATCTGTGATTCTCTCTCTGTGTCCCTCTGTGTATCTGTGATTCTCTCTCTGTGTTCCTGTGTGTATCTGTGATTCTCTCACTGTGTCCCTGTGTATCTCTGTGATTCTCTCTGTGTCCCTGTGTGTATCTGTGATTCTCTCTCTGTGTCCCTGTGTATATCTGTGATTCTCTCTGTGTCCCTGTGTGCATCTGTGATTCTCTCTCTGTGTGTCCCTGGGTGTATCTATGATTCACTCTCTGTGTGTCCCTGTGTGTATCTGTGATGCTCTCTGTGTGTCCCTGTGTGTATCTGCGATTCTCTCTGTGTCCCTGTGTGTATCTGTGATTCTCTCTGTGTCCCTGTGTGAATCTGTGATTCACTCTGTGTCCCTGTGTTTATCTGTGATTCTCTCTCTGTTTTCCAGTGTGTATCTGTGATTCTCTCTCTGTGTCCCTGTGTGTATCTGTGATTCTCTCTCTGTGTCCCTGTGTGTATCTGTGATTCACTCTCTGTGTCCCTGTGTGTATCTGTGATTCTCTCTCTGTGTCCCAGTGTATATCTGTGATTCTCTCTGTGTCCCTGTGTGTATCTGTGATTCTCTCTCTGTGTGTCCCTGGGTGTATCTATGATTCTCTCTCTGTGTGTCTCTGTGTGTATCTGTGATGCTCTCTGTGTGTCCCTGTGTGTATCTGTGATTCTCTCTGTGTCCCTGTGTGTATCTGTGATTCTCTCTGTGTCCCTGTGTGAATCTGCGATTCACTCTGTGTCCCTGTGTTTATCTGTGATTCTCTATCTGTTTTCCAGTGTGTATCTGTGATTCTCTCTCTGTGTCCCTGTGTGTATCTGTGATTCTCTCTCTGTGTGTCCCTGGGTGTATCTGTGACTCGCTCCCTGTGTCCCTGTGTGTATCTCTGATTCTCTCTCTGTGTCCCTGTGTGTATCTGTGATTCTCTCTCTGTGTTCCTGTGTGTATCTATGATTCTCTCTCTGTGTTCCTGTGTGTTTCTGTGATTCACTCTGTGTCCTTGTGTGTATCTGTGATTCTCTCTCCGTGGCCCTGTGTGTATCTGTGATTCTCTCTCCGTGTCCTGTGTATGTCTGTGATTCTCTCTCTGTGTCCCTGTGTGTATCTGTGATTCTCTCTCTGTGTCCCTGTGTATATCTGTGATTCTCTCTGTGTCCCTGTGTGTATCTGTGATTCTCTCTCTGTGTCCCTGTGTATATCTGTGATTCTCTCTGTGACCCTTTGTGAATCTGTGATTCTCTCTCTGTGTGTCCCTGTGTGTATCTGTGATTCTCTCTCTGTGTCCCTGTGTGATTCTGTGATTCTCTCTGTGTCCCTGTGTGTATCTCTGATTCTCTCTCTGTGTGTCCCTGTGTGTATCTGTGACTCGCTCTCTGTGTCCCTGTGTGTATCTGTGATTCTCTCTCTGTGTCCCTGTGTGTATCTGTGATTCTCTCTCTGTGTGTCCCTGTGTGTATCTGTGATTCACTCTCTGCGTTCCTGTGTGTATCTGTGATTCTCCCTGTGTGTCCCTATGTGTATCTCTGATTCTCTCTCTGTGTTCCTGTGTGTATCTGTGATTCTCTCCCTGTGTCACTGTGTGTGTCTCTGATTCTCTCTGTGTGTTCCTGTGTGTATCTTTGATTCTCTCTGTGCCCCTGTGTGTATCTGTGATTCTCTCTCTGTGCCCCTGTGTGTGTCTCTGATTCTCTCTCTGTGTCCCTGTGTGTTTCTGTGATTCTCTCTGTGTTCCTGTGTGTTTCTGTGAATTTCTCTGTGTTCCTGTGTGTATCTGTGATTCTCTCTCTGGGTCCCTGTGTGTATCTGTGATTCTCTCTCTGTGTGTTCCTGTGTGTATCTGTGAATTTCTCTCTGTGTCCCTGTGTGTATCTGTTATTCTCTCTCTTTGTGTTCCTGTGTGTATCTGTGATTCTCTCTCTGTGTGTTCCTGTGTGTATCTGTGAATCTCTCTCTGTGTCCCTGTGTGTATCTGTTATTCTCTCTCTTTGTGTTCTTGTGTGTATCTGTGATTCTCTCTCTGTGTGTTCCTGTGTGTATCTGTGATTCTCTCTCTGTGTCCCTGTGTGTTTCTGTGATTTACTCTGTGTTCCTGTGTGTATCTGTGATTCTCTCTCTGGGTCCCTGTGTGTATCTGTGATTCTCTCTCTGTGTGTTCCTGTGTGTATCGGTGAATCTCTCTCTGTGTCCCTGTGTGTATCTGTTATTCTCTCATTTTGTGTTCCTGTGTGTATCTGTGAATCTCTTTCTGTGTCCCTGTGTGTATCTGTTATTCTCTCTCTTTGTGTTCTTGTGTGTATCTGTGATTCTCTCTCTGTGTGTATCTGTGATTCTCTCTCTGTGTCCCTGTGTGTTTCTGTGATTTTCTCTGTGTTCCTGTGTGTATCTGTGATTCTCTCTCTGGGTCCCTGTGTGTATCTGTGATTCTCTCTCTGTGTGTTCCTGTGTGTATCTGTGAATCTCTCTCTGTGTCCCTGTGTGTATCTGTTATTCTCTCATTTTGTGTTCTTGTGTGTATCTGTGATTCTCTCTCTGTGTGTACCTGGGTGTATCTATGATTCTCTCTCTGTGTGTCCCTGTGTGTATCTGTGATGCTCTCTGTGTGTCCCTGTGTATCTGTGATTCTCTCTGTGTCCCTGTGTGTATCTGTGATTCTCTCTGTGTCCCTGTGTGTATCTGTGATTCTCTCTGTGTCCCTGTGTGAATCTGTGATTCACTCTGTGTCCCTGTGTTTATCTGTGATTCTCTATCTGTGTTCCAGTGTGTATCTGTGATTCTCTCTCTGTGTTCCTGTGTGTATCTGTGATTCTCTCTCTGTGTCCCTGTGTGTATCTGTGATTCTCTCTCTGTGTCCCTGTGTGTATCTGTGATTCTCTCTCTGTGTTCCTGTGTGTATCTATGATTCTCTCTCTGTGTTCCTGTGTGTTTCTGTGATTCTCTCTGTGTCCTTGTGTGTATCTGTGATTCTCTCTCCGTGTCCCTGTGTGTATCTGTGATTCTCACTCTGTGTCCTTTGTATGTCTGTGATTCTCTTTCGGTGTCCCTGTGTGTATCTGTGATTCTCTCTCTGTGTCCCTGTGTATATCTGTGATTCTCTCTGTGTCCCTGTGTGTATCTGTGATTCTCTCTCTGTGTGTTCCTGTGTGTATCTGTGAATCTCTCTCTGTGTCCCTGTGTGTATCTGTTATTCTCTCATTTTGTGTTCCTGTGTGTATCTGTGAATCTCTCTCTGTGTCCCTGTGTGTATCTGTTATTCTCTCTCTTTGTGTTCTTGTGTGTATCTGTGATTCTCTCTCTGTGTGTTCCTGTGTGTATCTGTGATTCTCTCTCTGTGTCCCTGTGTGTTTCTGTGATTTTCTCTGTGTTCCTGTGTGTATCTGTGATTCTCTCTCTGTGTCCCTGTGTGTATCTGTTATTCTCTCATTTTGTGTTCTTGTGTGTATCTGTGATTCTCTCTCTGTGTGTACCTGGGTGTATCTATGATTCTCTCTCTGTGTGTCCCTGTGTGTATCTGTGATGCTCTCTGTGTGTCCCTGTGTATCTGTGATTCTCTCTGTGTCCCTGTGTGTATCTGTGATTCTCTCCGTGTCCCTGTGTGTATCTGTGATTCTCTCTCTGTGTCCCTGTGTGTATCTGTGATTCTCTCTCTGTTACCCTGTGTGATTCTGTGATTCTCTCTGGGTCCCGGTGTGTATCTGTGATTCTCTCTCTGTGTGTCCCTGTGTGTATCTATGATTCTCTGTGTGTCCCTGTGTGTATCTGCGATGCTCTCACTGTGTCCCTGTGTGTATCTGTGATTCTCTCTGTGTCCCTGTGTGTATCTGTGATTCTCTCTGTGTCCCTGTGTGTATCTGTGATTCTCTCTCTGTGTGTCCCTGGTTGTATCTGTGACTCGATCTCTGTGTCCCTGTGTGTATCTCTGGTTCTCTCTCTGTGTCCCTGTGTGGATCTGTGATTCTCTCTCTTTGTTCCTGTGTGTATCTATGATTCTCTCTCTGTGTTCCTGTGTGTTTCTGTGATTCTCTCTGTGTCGTTGTGTGTATCTGTGATTCTCTCTCCGTGTCCCTGTGTGTATCTGTGATTCTCTCTCCGTGTCCCTGTGTGTATCTGTGATTCTCTCTCTGTGTCCCTGTGTGTATCTGTGATCCTCTCTCTGTGTCCCTGTGTATATCTATGATTCTCTCTGTGTCCCTGTGTGTATCTGTGATTCTCTCTCTGTGAGTCCCTGTGTGTATCTATGATTCTCTCTCTGTGTTCCTGTGTTATTCTGTGATTCTCTCTGTGTCCCTGTGTGTATCTGTGATTCTCTCTCTGTGTGTCCCTGGGTGTATCTGTGACTCGCTCTCTGTGTCCCTCTGTGTATCTCTGATTCTCTCTCTGTGTGTCCTTGTGTATATCTGAGATTCTCTCCCTGTGTCCCTGTGTGATTCTCTGATTCTCTCTGTGTCCCTGTGTGTATCTGTGAATCTGTCTCTGTGTCCTGCGTGTATCTGTGATTCTCTCTCTGTGTCTCTGTGTGATTCTGTGATTCTCTCTCTGTGTGTCCCTGTGTGTATCTGTGATTCTCTCTGTGTCCCTGTGTATATCGATGATTCTCTCTGTGTCCCTGTGTGCATCTGTGATTCTCTCTCTGTGTGTCCCTGAATGTATCTGTGACTCGCTCTCTGTGTCCCTCTGTGTATCTCTGATTGTCTCTGCGTGTCCCTGTGTGTATCTGTGATTCTCTCGCTGTGTGTTCCTGTATGTATCTGTGATTCTCTCTCTGTGTCCCTGTGTGTGTCCGTGATTCTCTCTGTGTGTTCCTGTGTGTGTCTCTGATTCTCTCTCTGTGTTCCTGTGTCTTTCTGTGATTCTCCCTGTGTTCCTGTGTGTTTCTGTGATATTCTCTGTGTTCCTGTGTGTTTCTGTGATTCTCTCTCTGTGTGTCCCTGTGTGTACCTGTTATTCTCTCTGTGTGTCCCTGTGTGTATCTGTGATTCTCTCTCTGTGTGTCCCTGTGTGTATCTCTGATTCTCTCTCTGTGTTCCTGTGCGTATCTGTGATTCTCTCTCTGTGTCCCTGTGTGTATCTGTGATTCTCTCGCTGTGTCCCTGTGTGTACGGTGATTCTGTCTCTGTGTTCCTGTGTGGACTGTGATTCTGTCTGTGTCCCTGTGTGTATCTGAGATTCTCTCTGTGTGTCCCTGTGTGTTTCTGTGATTTTCTCTGTGTCCCTGTGTGTATCTGTGATTCTCTCTCTGTGTTCCGGTGTATATCTGCGATTCTCTCTGTGTTCCTGTGTGTATCTGTGATTCTCTCTGTGACCCTGTGTGTATCTGTGATTCTCTCTCTGTGTCCCTGTGTGTATCTGTGATTCTCTCTCTGTGTTCCTGTGTGTATCTGTGATTCTCTCACTGTGTCCCTGTGTATCTCTGTGATTCTCTCTGTGTCCCTGTGTGTATCTGTGATTCTCTCTCTGTGTCCCTGTGTATATCTGTGATTCTCTCTATGTCCCTGTGTGCATCTGTGATTCTCTCTCTGTGTGTCCCTGGGTGTATCTATGATTCTCTCTCTGTGTGTCCCTGTGTGTATCTGTGATGCTCTCTGTGTGTCCCTGTGTGTATCTGCGATTCTCTCTGTGTCCCTGTGTGTATCTGTGATTCTCTCTGTGTTCCTGTGTGTTTCTGTGATTTTCTCTGTGTTCCTGTGTATATCTGTGATTCTCTCTCTGTGTGTCCCTGTGTGTATCTCTGATTCTCTCTCTGTGTTCCTGTGCGTATCTGTGATTCTCTCTCTGTGTCCCTGTGTGTATCTGTGATTCTCTCTCTGTGTGTCCCTGGGTGTATCTGTGACTCGCTCCCTGTGTCCCTGTGTGTATCTCTGATTCTCTCTCTGTGTCCCTGTGTGTATCTGTGATTCTCTCTCTGTGTTCCTGTGTGTATCTATGATTCTCTCTCTGTGTTCCTGTGTGTTTCTGTGATTCACTCTGTGTCCTTGTGTGTATCTGTGATTCTCTCTCCGTGGCCCTGTGTGTATCTGTGATTCTCTCTCCGTGTCCTGTGTATGTCTGTGATTCTCTCTCTGTGTCCCTGTGTGTATCTGTGATTCTCTCTCTGTGTCCCTGTGTATATCTGTGATTCTCTCTGTGTCCCTGTGTGTATCTGTGATTCTCTCTCTGTGTCCCTGTGTATATCTGTGATTCTCTCTGTGACCCTGTGTGAATCTGTGATTCTCTCTCTGTGTGTCCCTGTGTGTATCTGTGATTCTCTCTCTGTGTCCCTGTGTGAATCTGTGATTCTCTCTGTGTCCCTGTGTGTATCTCTGATTCTCTCTCTCTGTGTCCCTGGGTGTATCTGTGACTCGCTCTCTGTGTCCCTGTGTGTATCTGTGATTCTCTCTCTGTGTCCCTGTGTGTATCTGTGATTCTCTCTCTGTGTGTCCCTGTGTGTATCTGTGATTCACTCTCTGCGTTCCTGTGTGTATCTGTGATTCTCCCTGTGTGTCCCTATGTGTATCTCTGATTCTCTCTCTGTGTTCCTGTGTGTATCTGTGATTCTCTCCCTGTGTCACTGTGTGTGTCTCTGATTCTCTCTGTGTGTTCCTGTGTGTATCTTTGATTCTCTCTGTGCCCCTGTGTGTATCTGTGATTCTCTCTCTGTGCCCCTATGTGTTTCTGTGATTCTCTCTGTGTTCCTGTGTGTTTCTGTGATTTTCTCTGTGTTCCTGTGTGCATCTGTGATTCTCTCTCTGTGTGTCCCTGAATGTATCTGTGACTCGCTCTCTGTGTCCCTCTGTGTATCTCTGATTGTCTCTGCGTGTCCCTGTGTGTATCTGTGATTCTCTCGCTGTGTGTTCCTGTATGTATCTGTGATTCTCTCTCTGTGTCCCTGTGTGTGTCCGTGATTCTCTCTGTGTGTTCCTGTGTGTGTCTCTCATTCTCTCTCTGTGTTCCTGTGTCTTTCTGTGATTCTCCCTGTGTTCCTGTGTGTTTCTGTGATATTCTCTGTGTTCCTGTGTGTTTCTGAGATTCTCTCTCTGTGTGTCCCTGTGTGTACCTGTTATTCTCTCTGTGTGTCCCTGTGTGTATCTGTGATTCTCTCTCTGTGTGTCCCTGTGTGTATCTCTGATTCTCTCTCTGTGTTCCTGTGCGTATCTGTGATTCTCTCTCTGTGTCCCTGTGTGTATCTGTGATTCTCTCGCTGTGTCCCTGTGTGTACGGTGATTCTGTCTCTGTGTTCCTGTGTGGACTGTGATTCTGTCTGTGTCCCTGTGTGTATCTGTGATTCTCTCTGTGTGTCCCTGTGTGTTTCTGTGATTTTCTCTGTGTCCCTGTGTGTATCTGTGATTCTCTCTCTGTGTTCCGGTGTGTATCTGCGATTCTCTCTGTGTTCCTGTGTGTATCTGTGATTCTCTCTGTGACCCTGTGTGTATCTGTGATTCTCTCTCTGTGTCCCTGTGTGTATCTGTGATTCTCTCTCTGTGTTCCTGTGTGTATCTGTGATTCTCTCACTGTGTCCCTGTGTATCTCTGTGATTCTCTCTGTGTCCCTGTGTGTATCTGTGATTCTCTCTCTGTGTCCCTGTGTATATCTGTGATTCTCTCTATGTCCCTGTGTGCATCTGTGATTCTCTCTCTGTGTGTCCCTGGGTGTATCTATGATTCTCTCTCTGTGTGTCCCTGTGTGTATCTGTGATGCTCTCTGTGTGTCCCTGTGTGTATCTGCGATTCTCTCTGTGTCCCTGTGTGTATCTGTGATTCTCTCTGAGTCCCTGTGTGAATCTGTGATTCACTCTGTGTCCCTGTGTTTATCTGTGATTCTCTCTCTGTTTTCCAGTGTGTATCTGTGATTCTCTCTCTGTGTCCCTGTGTGTATCTGTGATTCTCTCTCTGTGTCCCTGTGTGTATCTGTGATTCACTCTCTGTGTCCCTGTGTGTATCTGTGATTCTCTCTCTGTGTCCCAGTGTATATCTGTGATTCTCTCTGTGTCCCTGTGTGTATCTGTGATTCTCTCTCTGTGTGTCCCTGGGTGTATCTATGATTCTCTCTCTGTGTGTCTCTGTGTGTATCTGTGATGCTCTCTGTGTGTCCCTGTGTGTATCTGTGATTATCTCTGTGTCCCTGTGTGTATCTGTGATTCTCTCTGTGTCCCTGTGTGAATCTGCGATTCACTCTGTGTCCCTGTGTTTATCTGTGATTCTCTATCTGTTTTCCAGTGTGTATCTGTGATTCTCTCTCTGTGTCCCTGTGTGTATCTGTGATTCTCTCTCTGTGTGTCCCTGGGTGTATCTGTGACTCGCTCCCTGTGTCCCTGTGTGTATCTCTGATTCTCTCTCTGTGTCCCTGTGTGTATCTGTGATTCTCTCTCTGTGTTCCTGTGTGTATCTATGATTCTCTCTCTGTGTTCCTGTGTGTTTCTGTGATTCACTCTGTGTCCTTGTATGTATCTGTGATTCTCTCTCCGTGGCCCTGTGTGTATCTGTGATTCTCTCTCTGTGTCCCTGTGTATATCTGTGATTCTCTCTGTGTCCCTGTGTGTATCTGTGATTCTCTCTCTGTGTCCCTGTGTATATCTGTGATTCTCTCTGTGACCCTGTGTGAATCTGTGATTCTCTCTCTGTGTGTCCCTGTGTGTATCTGTGATTCTCTCTCTGTGTCCCTGTGTGATTCTGTGATTCTCTCTGTGTCCCTGTGTGTATCTCTGATTCTCTCTCTGTGTGTCCCTGGGTGTATCTGTGACTCGCTCTCTGTGTCCCTGTGTGTATCTGTGATTCTCTCTCTGTGTCCCTGTGTGTATCTGTGATTCTCTCTCTGTGTGTCCCTGTGTGTATCTGTGATTCACTCTCTGCGTTCCTGTGTGTATCTGTGATTCTCTCCCTGTGTGTCCCTATGTGTATCTCTGATTCTCTCTCTGTGTTCCTGTGTGTATCTGTGATTCTCTCCCTGTGTCACTGTGTGTGTCTCTGATTCTCTCTGTGTGTTCCTGTGTGTATCTTTGATTCTCTCTGTGCCCCTGTGTGTATCTGTGATTCTCTCTCTGTGCCCCTGTGTGTTTCTGTGATTCTCTCTGTGTTCCTGTGTGTTTCTGTGATTTTCTCTGTGTTCCTGTGTATATCTGTGATTCTCTCTCTGTGTGTCCCTGTGTGTATCTCTGATTCTCTCTCTGTGTTCCTGTGCGTATCTGTGATTCTCTCTCTGTGTCCCTGTGTGTATCTGTGATTCTCTCTCTGTGTGTTTCTGTGTGTATCTGTGATTCTCTCTCTGTGTCCCTGTGTGTATTTGTCATTCTCTCTCTCTGTGTTCCTGTGTGTATCTGTGGTTCTCTCTCTGGTCCCTGTGTGTATCTGTGATTCTCTCTCTGTGTGTTCCTGTGTGTATCTGTGAATTTCTCTCTGTGTCCCTGTGTGTATCTGTTATTCTCTCTCTTTGTGTTCCTGTGTGTATCTGTGATTCTCTCTCTGTGTGTTCCTGTGTGTATCTGTGAATCTCTCTCTGTGTCCCTGTGTGTATCTGTTATTCTCTCTCTTTGTGTTCTTGTGTGTATCTGTGATTGTCTCTCTGTGTGTTCCTGTGTGTATCTGTGATTCTCTCTCTGTGTCCCTGTGTGTTTCTGTGATTTACTCTGTGTTCCTGTGTGTATCTGTGATTCTCTCTCTGGGTCCCTGTGTGTATCTGTGATTCTCTCTCTGTGTGTTCCTGTGTGTATCGGTGAATCTCTCTCTGTGTCCCTGTGTGTATCTGTTATTCTCTCATTTTGTGTTCCTGTGTGTATCTGTGAATCTCTTTCTGTGTCCCTGTGTGCATCTGTTATTCTCTCTCTTTGTGTTCTTGTGTGTATCTGTGATTCTCTCTCTGTGTGTATCTGTGATTCTCTCTCTGTGTCCCTGTGTGTTTCTGTGATTTTCTCTGTGTTCCTGTGTGTATCTGTGATTCTCTCTCTGGGTCCCTGTGTGTATCTGTTATTCTCTCATTTTGTGTTCTTGTGTGTATCTGTGATTCTCTCTCTGTGTGTACCTGGGTGTATCTATGATTCTCTCTCTGTGTGTCCCTGTGTGTATCTGTGATGCTCTCTGTGTGTCCCTGTGTATCTGTGATTCTCTCTGTGTCCCTGTGTGTATCTGTGATTCTCTCTGTGTCCCTGTGTGTATCTGTGATTCTCTCTGTGTCCCTGTGTGAATCTGTGATTCACTCTGTGTCCCTGTGTTTATCTGTGATTCTCTATCTGTGTTCCAGTGTGTATCTGTGATTCTCTCTCTGTGTTCCTGTGTGTATCTGTGATTCTCTCTCTGTGTCCCTGTGTGTATCTGTGATTCTCTCTCTGTGTCCCTGTGTGTATCTGTGATTCTCTCTCTGTGTTCCTGTGTGTATCTATGATTCTCTCTCTGTGTTCCTGTGTGTTTCTGTGATTCTCTCTGTGTCCTTGTGTGTATCTGTGATTCTCTCTCCGTGTCCCTGTGTGTATCTGTGATTCTCACTCTGTGTCCCTTGTATGTCTGTGATTCCCTTTCGGTGTCCCTGTGTGTATCTGTGATTCTCTCTCTGTGTCCCTGTGTATATCTGTGATTCTCTCTGTGTCCCTGTGTGTATCTGTGATTCTCTCTCTGTGTGTTCCTGTGTGTATCTGTGAATCTCTCTCTGTGTCCCTGTGTGTATCTGTTATTCTCTCATTTTGTGTTCTTGTGTGTATCTGTGATTCTCTCTCTGTGTGTACCTGGGTGTATCAATGATTCTCTCTCTGTTTGTCCCTGTGTGTATCTGTGATGCTCTCTGTGTGTCCCTGTGTATCTGTGATTCTCTCTGTGTCCCTGTGTGTATCTGTGATTCTCTCTGTGTCCCTGTGTGTATCTGTGATTCTCTCTGTGTCCCTGCGTGAATCTGTGATTCACTCTGTGTTCCTGTGTGTATCTGTGATTCTCTCTCTGGGTCCCTGTGTGTATCTGTGATTCTCTCTCTGTGTGTTCCTGTGTGTATCTGTGAATCTCTCTCTGTGTCCCTGTGTGTATCTGTTATTCTCTCATTTTGTGTTCCTGTGTGTATCTGTGAATCTCTCTCTGTGTCCCTGTGTGTATCTGTTATTCTCTCTCTTTGTGTTCTTGTGTGTATCTGTGATTCTCTCTCTGTGTGTTCCTGTGTGTATCTGTGATTCTCTCTCTGTGTCCCTGTGTGTTTCTGTGATTTTCTCTGTGTTCCTGTGTGTATCTGTGATTCTCTCTCTGGGTCCCTGTGTGTATCTGTGATTCTCTCTCTGTGTGTTCCTGTGTGTATCTGTGAATCTCTCTCTGTGTCCCTGTGTGTATCTGTTATTCTCTCATTTTGTGTTCTTGTGTGTATCTGTGATTCTCTCTCTGTGTGTACCTGGGTGTATCTATGATTCTCTCTCTGTGTGTCCCTGTGTGTATCTGTGATGCTCTCTGTGTGTCCCTGTGTATCTGTGATTCTCTCTGTGTCCCTGTGTGTATCTGTGATTCTCTCTGTGTCCCTGTGTGTATCTTTCATTCTCTCTGTGTTCCTGTGTGTATCTATGATTCTCTCTCTGTGTTCCTGTGTGTTTCTGTGATTCTCTCTGTGTCCTTGTGTGTATCTGTGATTCTCTCTCCGTGTCCCTGTGTGTATCTGTGATTCTCACTCTGTGTCCCTTGTATGTCTGTGATTCTCTTTCGGTGTCCCTGTGTGTATCTGTGATTCTCTCTTCTCTCTCTGGGTCCCTGTGTGTATCTGTGATTCTCTCTCTGTGTGTTCCTGTGTGTATCTGTGAATCTCTCTCTGTGTCCCTGTGTGTATCTGTTATTCTCTCATTTTGTGTTCCTGTGTGTATCTGTGAATCTCTCTCTGTGTCCCTGTGTGTATCTGTTGTTCTCTCTCTTTGTGTTCTTGTGTGTATCTGTGATTCTCTCTCTGTGTGTTCCTGTGTGTATCTGTGATTCTCTCTCTGTGTCCCTGTGTGTTTCTGTGATTTTCTCTGTGTTCCTGTGTGTATCTGTGATTCTCTCTCTGGGTCCCTGTGTGTATCTGTGCTTCTCTCTCTGTGTGTTCCTGTGTGCATCTGTGAATCTCTCTCTGTGTCCCTGTGTGTATCTGTTATTCTCTCATTTTGTGTTCTTGTGTGTATCTGTGATTCTCTCTCTGTGTGTACCTGGGTGTATCTATGATTCTCTCTCTGTGTGTCCCTGTGTGTATCTGTGATGCTCTCTGTGTGTCCCTGTGTATCTGTGATTCTCTCTGTGTCCCTGTGTGTATCTGTGATTCTCTCTGTGTCCCTGTGTGTATCTGTGATTCTCTCTGTGTCCCTGTGTGAATCTGTGATTCACTCTGTGTCCCTGTGTTTATCTGTGATTCTCTATCTGTGTTCCAGTGTGTATCTGTGATTCTCTCTCTGTGTCCCTGTGTGTATCTGTGATTCTCTCTCTGTGTCCCTGTGTGTATCTGTGATTCTCTCTCTGTGTCCCTGTGTGTATCTGTGATTCTCTCTCTGAGCTCCTGTGTGTATCTATGATTCTCTCTCTGTGTTCCTGTGTGTTTCTGTGATTCTCTCTGTGTCCTTGTGTGTATCTGTGATTCTCTCTCCGTGTCCCTGTGTGTATCTGTGATTCTCACTCTGTGTCCTTTGTATGTCTGTGATTCTCATTCGGTGTCCCTGTGTGTTTCTGTGATTCTCTCTCTGTGTCCCTGTGTACATCTGTGATTCTCTCTGTGTCCCTGTGTGTATCTGTGATTCTCTCTCTGTGTGTTCCTGTTTGTGTCTGTGAATCTCTCTCTGTGTCCCTGTGTGTATCTGTTATTCTCTCATTTTGTGTTCTTGTGTGTATCTGTGATTCTCTCTCTGTGTGTACCTGGGTGTATCTATGATTCTCTCTCTGTGTGTCCCTGTGTGTATCTGTGATGCTCTCTGTGTGTCCCTGTGTATCTGTGATTCTCTCTGTGT
This sequence comes from Mustelus asterias, assembly GCF_964213995.1. Lineage (NCBI taxonomy): Eukaryota > Metazoa > Chordata > Chondrichthyes > Carcharhiniformes > Triakidae > Mustelus > Mustelus asterias. Next base: position 25,060 of record NW_027590683.1, read on the forward strand.
CCCTGTGTGTATCTGTGATTCTCTCTGGGTCCCTGTGTGTATCTGTGATTCTCTCTGTGTCCCTGCGTGAATCTGTGATTCTCTCTCTGTGTGTTCCTGTTTGTGTCTGTGATTCTCTCTCTGTGTCCCTGTGTGTATCTGTTATTCTCTCTCTTTGTGTTCCTGTGTGTATCTGTGATTCTCTCTCTGTGTGTTCCTGTGTGTATCTGTGATTCTCTCTCTGTGTCCCTGTGTGTATCTGTGATTCTCTCTCTGTGTCCCTGTGTGTATCTGTGATTCTCTCTCTGTGTGTCCCTGTGTGTATCTGTGATTCTCTCTCTGTGTCCCTGTGTATATCTGTGATTCTCTCTGTGTCCCTGTGTGTATCTGTGATTCTCTCTCTGTGTGTCCCTGGGTGTATCTATGATTCTCTCTCTGTGTGTCCCTGTGTGTATCTGTGATGCTCTCTGTGTGTCCCTGTGTGTATCTGTGATTCTCTCTGTGTCCCTGTGTGTATCTGTGATTCTCTCTGTGTCCCTGTGTGAATCTGCGATTCACTCTGTGTCCCTGTGTGTATCTTTGATTCTCTATCTGTTTTCCAGTGTGTATTTGTGATTCTCTCTCTGTGTCCCTGTGTGTATCTCTGAATCTCTCTCTGTGTGTCCCTGGGTGTAACTGTGACTCGCTCTCTGTGTCCCTGTGTGTATCTCTGATTCTCTCTCTGTGTCCCTGTGTGTATCTGTGATTCTCTCTCTGTGTTCCTGTGTGTATCTATGATTCTCTCTCTGTGTTCCTGTGTGTTTCTGTGATTCTCTCTGTGTCCTTGTGTGTATTTGTGATTCTCTCTCCGTGGCCCTGTGTGTATCTGTGATTCTCTCTCTTTGTCCTGTGTATGTCTGTGATTCTCTCTCTGTGTCCCTGTGTGTATCTGTGAGTCTCTCTCTGTGTCCCTGTGTACATATGTGATTCTCTCTGTGTCCCTGTGTGTATCTGTGATTCTCTCTCTGTGTCCCTGTGTATATCTGTGATTCTCTCTGTGACCCTGTGTGAATCTGTGATTCTCTCTCTGTGTGTCCCTGTGTGTATCTGTGATTCTCTCTCTGTGTCCCTGTGTGATTCTTTGATTCTCTCTGTGTCCCTGTGTGTATCTCTGATTCTCTCTCTGTGTGTCCCTGGGTGTATCTGTTACTCGCTCTCTGTGTCCCTGTGTGTGTCTGTGATTCTCTCTCTGTGTCCCTGTGTGTATCTGTGATTCTCTCTCTGTGTGCCCGTGTGTGTATCTGTGATTCACTCTCTGCGTTCCTGTGTGTATCTGTGATTCTCCCTTTATGTCCCTATGTGTATCTCTGATTCTCTCTCTGTGTTCCTGTGTGTATCTGTGATTCTCTCTCTGTGTCCCTGTGTGTGTCTCTGATTCTCTCTGTGTGTTCCTGTGTGTATCTTTGATTCTCTCTGTGCCCCTGTGTGTATCTGTGATTCTCTCTCTGTGCCCCTGTGTGTGTCTCTGATTCTCTCTCTGTGTCCCTGTGTGTTTCTGTGATTCTCTCTGTGTTCCTGTGTGTTTCTGTGATTTTCTCTGTGTTCCTGTGTGTATCTGTTATTCTCTCTCTGTGTGTCCCTCTGTGTATCTCTGATTCTCTCTCTGTGTTCCTGTGCGTATCTGTGATTCTCTCTCTGTGTCCCTGTGTGTATCTGTGATTCTCTCTCTGTGTGTTTCTGTGTGTATCTGTGATTCTCTCTCTGTGTCCCTGTGTGTATTTGTGATTCTCTCTCTCTGTGTTCCTGTGTGTATCTGTGATTCTCTCTCTGGGTCCCTGTGTGTATCTGTGATTCTCTCTCTGTGTGTTCCTGTGTGTATCTGTGAATCTCTCTCTGTGTCCCTGTGTGTATCTGTTATTCTCTCTCTTTGTGTTCCTGTGTGTATCTGTGATTCTCTCTCTGTGTGTTCCTGTGTGTATCTGTGAATCTCTCTCTGTGTCCCTGTGTGTATCTGTTATTCTCTCTCTTTGTGTTCTTGTGTGTATCTGTGATTCTCTCTCTGGGTCCCTGTGTGTATCTGTGATTCTCTCTCTGTGTGTATCTGTGATTCTCTCTCTGTGTCCCTGTGTGTTTCTGTGATTTTCTCTGTGTTCCTGTGTGTATCTGTGATTCTCTCTCTGGGTCCCTGTGTGTATCTGTTATTCTCTCATTTTGTGTTCTTGTGTGTATCTGTGATTCTCTCTCTGTGTGTACCTGGGTGTATCTATGATTCTCTCTCTGTGTGTCCCTGTGTGTATCTGTGATGCTCTCTGTGTGTCCCTGTGTATCTGTGATTCTCTCTGTGTCCCTGTGTGTATCTGTGATTCTCTCTGTGTCCCTGTGTGTATCTGTGATTCTCTCTGTGTCCCTGTGTGAATCTGTGATTCACTCTGTGTCCCTGTGTTTATCTGTGATTCTCTATCTGTGTTCCAGTGTGTATCTGTGATTCTCTCTCTGTGTTCCTGTGTGTATCTGTGATTCTCTCTCTGTGTCCCTGTGTGTATCTGTGATTCTCTCTCTGTGTCCCTGTGTGTATCTGTGATTCTCTCTCTGTGTTCCTGTGTGTATCTATGATTCTCTCTCTGTGTTCCTGTGTGTTTCTGTGATTCTCTCTGTGTCCTTGTGTGTATCTGTGATTCTCTCTCCGTGTCCCTGTGTGTATCTGTGATTCTCACTCTGTGTCCCTTGTATGTCTGTGATTCCCTTTCGGTGTCCCTGTGTGTATCTGTGATTCTCTCTCTGTGTCCCTGTGTATATCTGTGATTCTCTCTGTGTCCCTGTGTGTATCTGTGATTCTCTCTCTGTGTGTCCCTGGGTGTATCTGTGACTCGCTCTCTGTGTCCCTCTGTGTATCTCTGATTCTCTCTCTGTGTGTCCTTGTGTATATCTGAGATTCTCTCCCTGTGTCCCTGTGTGATTCTCTGATTCTCTCTGTGTCCCTGTGTGTATCTGTGAATCTGTCTCTGTGTCCTGCGTGTATCTGTGATTCTCTCTCTGTGTCTCTGTGTGATTCTGTGATTCTCTCTCTGTGTGTCCCTGTGTGTATCTGTGATTCTCTCTGTGTCCCTGTGTATATCGATGATTCTCTCTGTGTCCCTGTGTGCATCTGTGATTCTCTCTCTGTGTGTCCCTGAATGTATCTGTGACTCGCTCTCTGTGTCCCTCTGTGTATCTCTGATTGTCTCTGCGTGTCCCTGTGTGTATCTGTGATTCTCTCGCTGTGTGTTCCTGTATGTATCTGTGATTCTCTCTCTGTGTCCCTGTGTGTGTCCGTGATTCTCTCTGTGTGTTCCTGTGTGTGTCTCTGATTCTCTCTCTGTGTTCCTGTGTCTTTCTGTGATTCTCCCTGTGTTCCTGTGTGTTTCTGTGATATTCTCTGTGTTCCTGTGTGTTTCTGTGATTCTCTCTCTGTGTGTCCCTGTGTGTACCTGTTATTCTCTCTGTGTGTCCCTGTGTGTATCTGTGATTCTCTCTCTGTGTGTCCCTGTGTGTATCTCTGATTCTCTCTCTGTGTTCCTGTGCGTATCTGTGATTCTCTCTCTGTGTCCCTGTGTGTATCTGTGATTCTCTCGCTGTGTCCCTGTGTGTACGGTGATTCTGTCTCTGTGTTCCTGTGTGGACTGTGATTCTGTCTGTGTCCCTGTGTGTATCTGAGATTCTCTCTGTGTGTCCCTGTGTGTTTCTGTGATTTTCTCTGTGTCCCTGTGTGTATCTGTGATTCTCTCTCTGTGTTCCGGTGTGTATCTGCGATTCTCTCTGTGTTCCTGTGTGTATCTGTGATTCTCTCTGTGACCCTGTGTGTATCTGTGATTCTCTCTCTGTGTCCCTGTGTGTATCTGTGATTCTCTCTCTGTGTTCCTGTGTGTATCTGTGATTCTCTCACTGTGTCCCTGTGTATCTCTGTGATTCTCTCTGTGTCCCTGTGTGTATCTGTGATTCTCTCTCTGTGTCCCTGTGTATATCTGTGATTCTCTCTATGTCCCTGTGTGCATCTGTGATTCTCTCTCTGTGTGTCCCTGGGTGTATCTATGATTCTCTCTCTGTGTGTCCCTGTGTGTATCTGTGATGCTCTCTGTGTGTCCCTGTGTGTATCTGCGATTCTCTCTGTGTCCCTGTGTGTATCTGTGATTCTCTCTGTGTTCCTGTGTGTTTCTGTGATTTTCTCTGTGTTCCTGTGTATATCTGTGATTCTCTCTCTGTGTGTCCCTGTGTGTATCTCTGATTCTCTCTCTGTGTTCCTGTGCGTATCTGTGATTCTCTCTCTGTGTCCCTGTGTGTATCTGTGATTCTCTCTCTGTGTGTCCCTGGGTGTATCTGTGACTCGCTCCCTGTGTCCCTGTGTGTATCTCTGATTCTCTCTCTGTGTCCCTGTGTGTATCTGTGATTCTCTCTCTGTGTTCCTGTGTGTATCTATGATTCTCTCTCTGTGTTCCTGTGTGTTTCTGTGATTCACTCTGTGTCCTTGTGTGTATCTGTGATTCTCTCTCCGTGGCCCTGTGTGTATCTGTGATTCTCTCTCCGTGTCCTGTGTATGTCTGTGATTCTCTCTCTGTGTCCCTGTGTGTATCTGTGATTCTCTCTCTGTGTCCCTGTGTATATCTGTGATTCTCTCTGTGTCCCTGTGTGTATCTGTGATTCTCTCTCTGTGTCCCTGTGTATATCTGTGATTCTCTCTGTGACCCTGTGTGAATCTGTGATTCTCTCTCTGTGTGTCCCTGTGTGTATCTGTGATTCTCTCTCTGTGTCCCTGTGTGAATCTGTGATTCTCTCTGTGTCCCTGTGTGTATCTCTGATTCTCTCTCTCTGTGTCCCTGTGTGTATCTGTGACTCGCTCTCTGTGTCCCTGTGTGTATCTGTGATTCTCTCTCTGTGTCCCTGTGTGTATCTGTGATTCTCTCTCTGTGTGTCCCTGTGTGTATCTGTGATTCACTCTCTGCGTTCCTGTGTGTATCTGTGATTCTCCCTGTGTGTCCCTATGTGTATCTCTGATTCTCTCTCTGTGTTCCTGTGTGTATCTGTGATTCTCTCCCTGTGTCACTGTGTGTGTCTCTGATTCTCTCTGTGTGTTCCTGTGTGTATCTTTGATTCTCTCTGTGCCCCTGTGTGTATCTGTGATTCTCTCTCTATGCCCCTATGTGTTTCTGTGATTCTCTCTGTGTTCCTGTGTGTTTCTGTGATTTTCTCTGTGTTCCTGTGTATATCTGTGATTCTCTCTCTGTGTGTCCCTGTGTGTATCTCTGATTCTCTCTCTGTGTTCCTGTGCGTATCTGTGATTCTCTCTCTGTGTCCCTGTGTGCATCTGTGATTCTCTCTCTGTGTGTCCCTGAATGTATCTGTGACTCGCTCTCTGTGTCCCTCCGTGTATCTCTGATTGTCTCTGCGTGTCCCTGTGTGTATCTGTGATTCTCTCGCTGTGTGTTCCTGTATGTATCTGTGATTCTCTCTCTGTGTCCCTGTGTGTGTCCGTGATTCTCTCTGTGTGTTCCTGTGTGTGTCTCTGATTCTCTCTCTGTGTTCCTGTGTCTTTCTGTGATTCTCCCTGTGTTCCTGTGTGTTTCTGTGATATTCTCTGTGTTCCTGTGTGTTTCTGAGATTCTCTCTCTGTGTGTCCCTGTGTGTACCTGTTATTCTCTCTGTGTGTCCCTGTGTGTATCTGTGATTCTCTCTCTGTGTGTCCCTGTGTGTATCTCTGATTCTCTCTCTGTGTTCCTGTGCGTATCTGTGATTCTCTCTCTGTGTCCCTGTGTGTATCTGTGATTCTCTCGCTGTGTCCCTGTGTGTACGGTGATTCTGTCTCTGTGTTCCTGTGTGGACTGTGATTCTGTCTGTGTCCCTGTGTGTATCTGTGATTCTCTCTGTGTGTCCCTGTGTGTTTCTGTGATTTTCTCTGTGTCCCTGTGTGTATCTGTGATTCTCTCTCTGTGTTCCGGTGTGTATCTGCGATTCTCTCTGTGTTCCTGTGTGTATCTGTGATTCTCTCTGTGACCCTGTGTGTATCTGTGATTCTCTCTCTGTGTCCCTGTGTGTATCTGTGATTCTCTCTCTGTGTTCCTGTGTGTATCTGTGATTCTCTCACTGTGTCCCTGTGTATCTCTGTGATTCTCTCTGTGTCCCTGTGTGTATCTGTGATTCTCTCTCTGTGTCCCTGTGTATATCTGTGATTCTCTCTATGTCCCTGTGTGCATCTGTGATTCTCTCTCTGTGTGTCCCTGGGTGTATCTATGATTCTCTCTCTGTGTGTCCCTGTGTGTATCTGTGATGCTCTCTGTGTGTCCCTGTGTGTATCTGCGATTCTCTCTGTGTCCCTGTGTGTATCTGTGATTCTCTCTGAGTCCCTGTGTGAATCTGTGATTCACTCTGTGTCCCTGTGTTTATCTGTGATTCTCTCTCTGTTTTCCAGTGTGTATCTGTGATTCTCTCTCTGTGTCCCTGTGTGTATCTGTGATTCTCTCTCTGTGTCCCTGTGTGTATCTGTGATTCACTCTCTGTGTCCCTGTGTGTATCTGTGATTCTCTCTCTGTGTCCCAGTGTATATCTGTGATTCTCTCTGTGTCCCTGTGTGTATCTGTGATTCTCTCTCTGTGTGTCCCTGGGTGTATCTATGATTCTCTCTCTGTGTGTCTCTGTGTGTATCTGTGATGCTCTCTGTGTGTCCCTGTGTGTATCTGTGATTATCTCTGTGTCCCTGTGTGTATCTGTGATTCTCTCTGTGTCCCTGTGTGAATCTGCGATTCACTCTGTGTCCCTGTGTTTATCTGTGATTCTCTATCTGTTTTCCAGTGTGTATCTGTGATTCTCTCTCTGTGTCCCTGTGTGTATCTGTGATTCTCTCTCTGTGTGTCCCTGGGTGTATCTGTGACTCGCTCCCTGTGTCCCTGTGTGTATCTCTGATTCTCTCTCTGTGTCCCTGTGTGTATCTGTGATTCTCTCTCTGTGTTCCTGTGTGTATCTATGATTCTCTCTCTGTGTTCCTGTGTGTTTCTGTGATTCACTCTGTGTCCTTGTATGTATCTGTGATTCTCTCTCCGTGGCCCTGTGTGTATCTGTGATTCTCTCTCTGTGTCCCTGTGTATATCTGTGATTCTCTCTGTGTCCCTGTGTGTATCTGTGATTCTCTCTCTGTGTCCCTGTGTATATCTGTGATTCTCTCTGTGACCCTGTGTGAATCTGTGATTCTCTCTCTGTGTGTCCCTGTGTGTATCTGTGATTCTCTCTCTGTGTCCCTGTGTGATTCTGTGATTCTCTCTGTGTCCCTGTGTGTATCTCTGATTCTCTCTCTGTGTGTCCCTGGGTGTATCTGTGACTCGCTCTCTGTGTCCCTGTGTGTATCTGTGATTCTCTCTCTGTGTCCCTGTGTGTATCTGTGATTCTCTCTCTGTGTGTCCCTGTGTGTATCTGTGATTCACTCTCTGCGTTCCTGTGTGTATCTGTGATTCTCTCCCTGTGTGTCCCTATGTGTATCTCTGATTCTCTCTCTGTGTTCCTGTGTGTATCTGTGATTCTCTCCCTGTGTCACTGTGTGTGTCTCTGATTCTCTCTGTGTGTTCCTGTGTGTATCTTTGATTCTCTCTGTGCCCCTGTGTGTATCTGTGATTCTCTCTCTGTGCCCCTGTGTGTTTCTGTGATTCTCTCTGTGTTCCTGTGTGTTTCTGTGATTTTCTCTGTGTTCCTGTGTATATCTGTGATTCTCTCTCTGTGTGTCCCTGTGTGTATCTCTGATTCTCTCTCTGTGTTCCTGTGCGTATCTGTGATTCTCTCTCTGTGTCCCTGTGTGTATCTGTGATTCTCTCTCTGTGTGTTTCTGTGTGTATCTGTGATTCTCTCTCTGTGTCCCTGTGTGTATTTGTCATTCTCTCTCTCTGTGTTCCTGTGTGTATCTGTGGTTCTCTCTCTGGTCCCTGTGTGTATCTGTGATTCTCTCTCTGTGTGTTCCTGTGTGTATCTGTGAATTTCTCTCTGTGTCCCTGTGTGTATCTGTTATTCTCTCTCTTTGTGTTCCTGTGTGTATCTGTGATTCTCTCTCTGTGTGTTCCTGTGTGTATCTGTGAATCTCTCTCTGTGTCCCTGTGTGTATCTGTTATTCTCTCTCTTTGTGTTCTTGTGTGTATCTGTGATTGTCTCTCTGTGTGTTCCTGTGTGTATCTGTGATTCTCTCTCTGTGTCCCTGTGTGTTTCTGTGATTTACTCTGTGTTCCTGTGTGTATCTGTGATTCTCTCTCTGGGTCCCTGTGTGTATCTGTGATTCTCTCTCTGTGTGTTCCTGTGTGTATCGGTGAATCTCTCTCTGTGTCCCTGTGTGTATCTGTTATTCTCTCATTTTGTGTTCCTGTGTGTATCTGTGAATCTCTTTCTGTGTCCCTGTGTGCATCTGTTATTCTCTCTCTTTGTGTTCTTGTGTGTATCTGTGATTCTCTCTCTGTGTGTATCTGTGATTCTCTCTCTGTGTCCCTGTGTGTTTCTGTGATTATCTCTGTGTTCCTGTGTGTATCTGTGATTCTCTCTCTGGGTCCCTGTGTGTATCTGTTATTCTCTCATTTTGTGTTCTTGTGTGTATCTGTGATTCTCTCTCTGTGTGTACCTGGGTGTATCTATGATTCTCTCTCTGTGTGTCCCTGTGTGTATCTGTGATGCTCTCTGTGTGTCCCTGTGTATCTGTGATTCTCTCTGTGTCCCTGTGTGTATCTGTGATTCTCTCTGTGTCCCTGTGTGTATCTGTGATTCTCTCTGTGTCCCTGTGTGAATCTGTGATTCACTCTGTGTCCCTGTGTTTATCTGTGATTCTCTATCTGTGTTCCAGTGTGTATCTGTGATTCTCTCTCTGTGTTCCTGTGTGTATCTGTGATTCTCTCTCTGTGTCCCTGTGTGTATCTGTGATTCTCTCTCTGTGTCCCTGTGTGTATCTGTGATTCTCTCTCTGTGTTCCTGTGTGTATCTATGATTCTCTCTCTGTGTTCCTGTGTGTTTCTGTGATTCTCTCTGTGTCCTTGTGTGTATCTGTGATTCTCTCTCCGTGTCCCTGTGTGTATCTGTGATTCTCACTCTGTGTCCCTTGTATGTCTGTGATTCCCTTTCGGTGTCCCTGTGTGTATCTGTGATTCTCTCTCTGTGTCCCTGTGTATATCTGTGATTCTCTCTGTGTCCCTGTGTGTATCTGTGATTCTCTCTCTGTGTGTTCCTGTGTGTATCTGTGAATCTCTCTCTGTGTCCCTGTGTGTATCTGTTATTCTCTCATTTTGTGTTCTTGTGTGTATCTGTGATTCTCTCTCTGTGTGTACCTGGGTGTATCTATGATTCTCTCTCTGTTTGTCCCTGTGTGTATCTGTGATGCTCTCTGTGTGTCCCTGTGTATCTGTGATTCTCTCTGTGTCCCTGTGTGTATCTGTGATTCTCTCTGTGTCCCTGTGTGTATCTGTGATTCTCTCTGTGTCCCTGCGTGAATCTGTGATTCACTCTGTGTTCCTGTGTGTATCTGTGATTCTCTCTCTGGGTCCCTGTGTGTATCTGTGATTCTCTCTCTGTGTGTTCCTGTGTGTATCTGTGAATCTCTCTCTGTGTCCCTGTGTGTATCTGTTATTCTCTCATTTTGTGTTCCTGTGTGTATCTGTGAATCTCTCTCTGTGTCCCTGTGTGTATCTGTTATTCTCTCTCTTTGTGTTCTTGTGTGTATCTGTGATTCTCTCTCTGTGTGTTCCTGTGTGTATCTGTGATTCTCTCTCTGTGTCCCTGTGTGTTTCTGTGATTTTCTCTGTGTTCCTGTGTGTATCTGTGATTCTCTCTCTGGGTCCCTGTGTGTATCTGTGATTCTCTCTCTGTGTGTTCCTGTGTGTATCTGTGAATCTCTCTCTGTGTCCCTGTGTGTATCTGTTATTCTCTCATTTTGTGTTCTTGTGTGTATCTGTGATTCTCTCTCTGTGTGTACCTGGGTGTATCTATGATTCTCTCTCTGTGTGTCCCTGTGTGTATCTGTGATGCTCTCTGTGTGTCCCTGTGTATCTGTGATTCTCTCTGTGTCCCTGTGTGTATCTGTGATTCTCTCTGTGTCCCTGTGTGTATCTTTCATTCTCTCTGTGTTCCTGTGTGTATCTATGATTCTCTCTCTGTGTTCCTGTGTGTTTCTGTGATTCTCTCTGTGTCCTTGTGTGTATCTGTGATTCTCTCTCCGTGTCCCTGTGTGTATCTGTGATTCTCACTCTGTGTCCCTTGTATGTCTGTGATTCTCTTTCGGTGTCCCTGTGTGTATCTGTGATTCTCTCTTCTCTCTCTGGGTCCCTGTGTGTATCTGTGATTCTCTCTCTGTGTGTTCCTGTGTGTATCTGTGAATCTCTCTCTGTGTCCCTGTGTGTATCTGTTATTCTCTCATTTTGTGTTCCTGTGTGTATCTGTGAATCTCTCTCTGTGTCCCTGTGTGTATCTGTTGTTCTCTCTCTTTGTGTTCTTGTGTGTATCTGTGATTCTCTCTCTGTGTGTTCCTGTGTGTATCTGTGATTCTCTCTCTGTGTCCCTGTGTGTTTCTGTGATTTTCTCTGTGTTCCTGTGTGTATCTGTGATTCTCTCTCTGGGTCCCTGTGTGTATCTGTGCTTCTCTCTCTGTGTGTTCCTGTGTGCATCTGTGAATCTCTCTCTGTGTCCCTGTGTGTATCTGTTATTCTCTCATTTTGTGTTCTTGTGTGTATCTGTGATTCTCTCTCTGTGTGTACCTGGGTGTATCTATGATTCTCTCTCTGTGTGTCCCTGTGTGTATCTGTGATGCTCTCTGTGTGTCCCTGTGTATCTGTGATTCTCTCTGTGTCCCTGTGTGTATCTGTGATTCTCTCTGTGTCCCTGTGTGTATCTGTGATTCTCTCTGTGTCCCTGTGTGAATCTGTGATTCACTCTGTGTCCCTGTGTTTATCTGTGATTCTCTATCTGTGTTCCAGTGTGTATCTGTGATTCTCTCTCTGTGTCCCTGTGTGTATCTGTGATTCTCTCTCTGTGTCCCTGTGTGTATCTGTGATTCTCTCTCTGTGTCCCTGTGTGTATCTGTGATTCTCTCTCTGAGTTCCTGTGTGTATCTATGATTCTCTCTCTGTGTTCCTGTGTGTTTCTGTGATTCTCTCTGTGTCCTTGTGTGTATCTGTGATTCTCTCTCCGTGTCCCTGTGTGTATCTGTGATTCTCACTCTGTGTCCTTTGTATGTCTGTGATTCTCATTCGGTGTCCCTGTGTGTTTCTGTGATTCTCTCTCTGTGTCCCTGTGTACATCTGTGATTCTCTCTGTGTCCCTGTGTGTATCTGTGATTCTCTCTCTGTGTGTTCCTGTTTGTGTCTGTGAATCTCTCTCTGTGTCCCTGTGTGTATCTGTTATTCTCTCATTTTGTGTTCTTGTGTGTATCTGTGATTCTCTCTCTGTGTGTACCTGGGTGTATCTATGATTCTCTCTCTGTGTGTCCCTGTGTGTATCTGTGATGCTCTCTGTGTGTCCCTGTGTATCTGTGATTCTCTCTGTGTCCCTGTGTGTATCTGTGATTCTCTCTGGGTCCCTGTGTGTATCTGTGATTCTCTCTGTGTCCCTGCGTGAATCTGTGATTCTCTCTCTGTGTGTTCCTGTTTGTGTCTGTGATTCTCTCTCTGTGTCCCTGTGTGTATCTGTTATTCTCTCTCTTTGTGTTCCTGTGTGTATCTGTGATTCTCTCTCTGTGTGTTCCTGTGTGTATCTGTGATTCTCTCTCTGTGTCCCTGTGTGTATCTGTGATTCTCTCTCTGTGTCCCTGTGTGTATCTGTGATTCTCTCTCTGTGTGTCCCTGTGTGTATCTGTGATTCTCTCTCTGTGTCCCTGTGTATATCTGTGATTCTTTCTGTGTCCCTGTGTGTATCTGTGATTCTCTCTCTGTGTGTCCCTGGGTGTATCTATGATTCTCTCTCTGTGTGTCCCTGTGTGTATCTGTGATGCTCTCTGTGTGTCCCTGTGTGTATCTGTGATTCTCTCTGTGTCCCTGTGTGTATCTGTGATTCTCTCTGTGTCCCTGTGTGAATCTGCGATTCACTCTGTGTCCCTGTGTGTATCTTTGATTCTCTATCTGTTTTCCAGTGTGTATTTGTGATTCTCTCTCTGTGTCCCTGTGTGTATCTCTGAATCTCTCTCTGTGTGTCCCTGGGTGTAACTGTGACTCGCTCTCTGTGTCCCTGTGTGTATCTCTGATTCTCTCTCTGTGTCCCTGTGTGTATCTGTGATTCTCTCTCTGTGTTCCTGTGTGTATCTATGATTCTCTCTCTGTGTTCCTGTGTGTTTCTGTGATTCTCTCTGTGTCCTTGTGTGTATTTGTGATTCTCTCTCCGTGGCCCTGTGTGTATCTGTGATTCTCTCTCTTTGTCCTGTGTATGTCTGTGATTCTCTCTCTGTGTCCCTGTGTGTATCTGTGAGTCTCTCTCTGTGTCCCTGTGTACATATGTGATTCTCTCTGTGTCCCTGTGTGTATCTGTGATTCTCTCTCTGTGTCCCTGTGTATATCTGTGATTCTCTCTGTGACCCTGTGTGAATCTGTGATTCTCTCTCTGTGTGTCCCTGTGTGTATCTGTGATTCTCTCTCTGTGTCCCTGTGTGATTCTTTGATTCTCTCTGTGTCCCTGTGTGTATCTCTGATTCTCTCTCTGTGTGTCCCTGGGTGTATCTGTTACTCGCTCTCTGTGTCCCTGTGTGTGTCTGTGATTCTCTCTCTGTGTCCCTGTGTGTATCTGTGATTCTCTCTCTGTGTGCCCGTGTGTGTATCTGTGATTCACTCTCTGCGTTCCTGTGTGTATCTGTGATTCTCCCTTTATGTCCCTATGTGTATCTCTGATTCTCTCTCTGTGTTCCTGTGTGTATCTGTGATTCTCTCTCTGTGTCCCTGTGTGTGTCTCTGATTCTCTCTGTGTGTTCCTGTGTGTATCTTTGATTCTCTCTGTGCCCCTGTGTGTATCTGTGATTCTCTCTCTGTGCCCCTGTGTGTGTCTCTGATTCTCTCTCTGTGTCCCTGTGTGTTTCTGTGATTCTCTCTGTGTTCCTGTGTGTTTCTGTGATTTTCTCTGTGTTCCTGTGTGTATCTGTTATTCTCTCTCTGTGTGTCCCTCTGTGTATCTCTGATTCTCTCTCTGTGTTCCTGTGCGTATCTGTGATTCTCTCTCTGTGTCCCTGTGTGTATCTGTGATTCTCTCTCTGTGTGTTTCTGTGTGTATCTGTGATTCTCTCTCTGTGTCCCTGTGTGTATTTGTGATTCTCTCTCTCTGTGTTCCTGTGTGTATCTGTGATTCTCTCTCTGGGTCCCTGTGTGTATCTGTGATTCTCTCTCTGTGTGTTCCTGTGTGTATCTGTGAATCTCTCTCTGTGTCCCTGTGTGTATCTGTTATTCTCTCTCTTTGTGTTCCTGTGTGTATCTGTGATTCTCTCTCTGTGTGTTCCTGTGTGTATCTGTGAATCTCTCTCTGTGTCCCTGTGTGTATCTGTTATTCTCTCTCTTTGTGTTCTTGTGTGTATCTGTGATTGTCTCTCTGTGTGTTCCTGTGTGTATCTGTGATTCTCTCTCTGTGTCCCTGTGTGTTTCTGTGATTTACTCTGTGTTCCTGTGTGTATCTGTGATTCTCTCTCTGGGTCCCTGTGTGTATCTGTGATTCTCTCTCTGTGTGTTCCTGTGTGTATCGGTGAATCTCTCTCTGTGTCCCTGTGTGTATCTGTTATTCTCTCATTTTGTGTTCCTGTGTGTATCTGTGAATCTCTTTCTGTGTCCCTGTGTGCATCTGTTATTCTCTCTCTTTGTGTTCTTGTGTGTATCTGTGATTCTCTCTCTGTGTGTATCTGTGATTCTCTCTCTGTGTCCCTGTGTGTTTCTGTGATTTTCTCTGTGTTCCTGTGTGTATCTGTGATTCTCTCTCTGGGTCCCTGTGTGTATCTGTTATTCTCTCATTTTGTGTTCTTGTGTGTATCTGTGATTCTCTCTCTGTGTGTACCTGGGTGTATCTATGATTCTCTCTCTGTGTGTCCCTGTGTGTATCTGTGATGCTCTCTGTGTGTCCCTGTGTATCTGTGATTCTCTCTGTGTCCCTGTGTGTATCTGTGATTCTCTCTGTGTCCCTGTGTGTATCTGTGATTCTCTCTGTGTCCCTGTGTGAATCTGTGATTCACTCTGTGTCCCTGTGTTTATCTGTGATTCTCTATCTGTGTTCCAGTGTGTATCTGTGATTCTCTCTCTGTGTTCCTGTGTGTATCTGTGATTCTCTCTCTGTGTCCCTGTGTGTATCTGTGATTCTCTCTCTGTGTCCCTGTGTGTATCTGTGATTCTCTCTCTGTGTTCCTGTGTGTATCTATGATTCTCTCTCTGTGTTCCTGTGTGTTTCTGTGATTCTCTCTGTGTCCTTGTGTGTATCTGTGATTCTCTCTCCGTGTCCCTGTGTGTATCTGTGATTCTCACTCTGTGTCCCTTGTATGTCTGTGATTCCCTTTCGGTGTCCCTGTGTGTATCTGTGATTCTCTCTCTGTGTCCCTGTGTATATCTGTGATTCTCTCTGTGTCCCTGTGTGTATCTGTGATTCTCTCTCTGTGTGTTCCTGTGTGTATCTGTGAATCTCTCTCTGTGTCCCTGTGTGTATCTGTTATTCTCTCATTTTGTGTTCTTGTGTGTATCTGTGATTCTCTCTCTGTGTGTACCTGGGTGTATCTATGATTCTCTCTCTGTTTGTCCCTGTGTGTATCTGTGATGCTCTCTGTGTGTCCCTGTGTATCTGTGATTCTCTCTGTGTCCCTGTGTGTATCTGTGATTCTCTCTGTGTCCCTGTGTGTATCTGTGATTCTCTCTGTGTCCCTGCGTGAATCTGTGATTCACTCTGTGTTCCTGTGTGTATCTGTGATTCTCTCTCTGGGTCCCTGTGTGTATCTGTGATTCTCTCTCTGTGTGTTCCTGTGTGTATCTGTGAATCTCTCTCTGTGTCCCTGTGTGTATCTGTTATTCTCTCATTTTGTGTTCCTGTGTGTATCTGTGAATCTCTCTCTGTGTCCCTGTGTGTATCTGTTATTCTCTCTCTTTGTGTTCTTGTGTGTATCTGTGATTCTCTCTCTGTGTGTTCCTGTGTGTATCTGTGATTCTCTCTCTGTGTCCCTGTGTGTTTCTGTGATTTTCTCTGTGTTCCTGTGTGTATCTGTGATTCTCTCTCTGGGTCCCTGTGTGTATCTGTGATTCTCTCTCTGTGTGTTCCTGTGTGTATCTATGATTCTCTCTCTGTGTGTCCCTGTGTGTATCTGTGATGCTCTCTGTGTGTCCCTGTGTATCTGTGATTCTCTCTGTGTCCCTGTGTGTATCTGTGATTCTCTCTGTGTCCCTGTGTGTATCTTTCATTCTCTCTGTGTTCCTGTGTGTATCTATGATTCTCTCTCTGTGTTCCTGTGTGTTTCTGTGATTCTCTCTGTGTCCTTGTGTGTATCTGTGATTCTCTCTCCGTGTCCCTGTGTGTATCTGTGATTCTCACTCTGTGTCCCTTGTATGTCTGTGATTCTCTTTCGGTGTCCCTGTGTGTATCTGTGATTCTCTCTTCTCTCTCTGGGTCCCTGTGTGTATCTGTGATTCTCTCTCTGTGTGTTCCTGTGTGTATCTGTGAATCTCTCTCTGTGTCCCTGTGTGTATCTGTTATTCTCTCATTTTGTGTTCCTGTGTGTATCTGTGAATCTCTCTCTGTGTCCCTGTGTGTATCTGTTGTTCTCTCTCTTTGTGTTCTTGTGTGTATCTGTGATTCTCTCTCTGTGTGTTCCTGTGTGTATCTGTGATTCTCTCTCTGTGTCCCTGTGTGTTTCTGTGATTTTCTCTGTGTTCCTGTGTGTATCTGTGATTCTCTCTCTGGGTCCCTGTGTGTATCTGTGCTTCTCTCTCTGTGTGTTCCTGTGTGCATCTGTGAATCTCTCTCTGTGTCCCTGTGTGTATCTGTTATTCTCTCATTTTGTGTTCTTGTGTGTATCTGTGATTCTCTCTCTGTGTGTACCTGGGTGTATCTATGATTCTCTCTCTGTGTGTCCCTGTGTGTATCTGTGATGCTCTCTGTGTGTCCCTGTGTATCTGTGATTCTCTCTGTGTCCCTGTGTGTGTCTGTGATTCTCTCTGTGTCCCTGTGTGTATCTGTGATTCTCTCTGTGTCCCTGTGTGAATCTGTGATTCACTCTGTGTCCCTGTGTTTATCTGTGATTCTCTATCTGTGTTCCAGTGTGTATCTGTGATTCTCTCTCTGTGTCCCTGTGTGTATCTGTGATTCTCTCTCTGTGTCCCTGTGTGTATCTGTGATTCTCTCTCTGTGTCCCTGTGTGTATCTGTGATTCTCTCTCTGAGTTCATGTGTGTATCTATGATTCTCTCTCTGTGTTCCTGTGTGTTTCTGTGATTCTCTCTGTGTCCTTGTGTGTATCTGTGATTCTCTCTCCGTGTCCCTGTGTGTATCTGTGATTCTCACTCTGTGTCCTTTGTATGTCTGTGATTCTCATTCGGTGTCCCTGTGTGTTTCTGTGATTCTCTCTCTGTGTCCCTGTGTACATCTGTGATTCTCTCTGTGTCCCTGTGTGTATCTGTGATTCTCTCTCTGTGTGTTCCTGTTTGTGTCTGTGAATCTCTCTCTGTGTCCCTGTGTGTATCTGTTATTCTCTCATTTTGTGTTCTTGTGTGTATCTGTGATTCTCTCTCTGTGTGTACCTGGGTGTATCTATGATTCTCTCTCTGTGTGTCCCTGTGTGTATCTGTGATGCTCTCTGTGTGTCCCTGTGTATCTGTGATTCTCTCTGTGTCCCTGTGTGTATCTGTGATTCTCTCTGGGTCCCTGTGTGTATCTGTGATTCTCTCTGTGTCCCTGCGTGAATCTGTGATTCTCTCTCTGTGTGTTCCTGTTTGTGTCTGTGATTCTCTCTCTGTGTCCCTGTGTGTATCTGTTATTCTCTCTCTTTGTGTTCCTGTGTGTATCTGTGATTCTCTCTCTGTGTGTTCCTGTGTGTATCTGTGATTCTCTCTCTGTGTCCCTGTGTGTATCTGTGATTCTCTCTCTGTGTCCCTGTGTGTATCTGTGATTCTCTCTCTGTGTGTCCCTGTGTGTATCTGTGATTCTCTCTCTGTGTCCCTGTGTATATCTGTGATTCTCTCTGTGTCCCTGTGTGTATCTGTGATTCTCTCTCTGTGTGTCCCTGGGTGTATCTATGATTCTCTCTCTGTGTGTCCCTGTGTGTATCTGTGATGCTCTCTGTGTGTCCCTGTGTGTATCTGTGATTCTCTCTGTGTCCCTGTGTGTATCTGTGATTCTCTCTGTGTCCCTGTGTGAATCTGCGATTCACTCTGTGTCCCTGTGTGTCTGTGATTCTCTCTCTGTGTTCCTGTGTGTTTCTGTGATTCTCTCTCTGTGTGTCCCTGTGTGTATCTGTGACTCTCTCTCTGTGTGTTCCTGTGTGTATGTGTGATTCTCTCTCTGTGTCCCTGTGTGTATCTGTGATTCTCTCTCTTTGTGTTCCTGTGTGTATCTGTGATTCTCTCTCTGTGTCCCTCTGTGTATCTGTGATTCTCTCTCTGTGTCCCTGTGTGTTTCTGTGATTTTCATTGTGTTCCTGTGTGTTTCTGTGATTTTCTCTGTGTCCCTGTGTGTATCTGTGATTCTCTCTCTCTGTGTCCCCGTGTGTATCTGTGATACTCTCTGTGCCCCTGTGTGTATCTGTGATTCTCTCTCTGTGTGTCCCTGTGTGTATCTTTGATTCTCTCTCTGTGTTCCTGTGCGTATCTGTGATTCTCTCTGTGTCCCTGTGTGTGTCTGTGATTCTCTCTCTGTGTTCCTGTGTGTTTCTGTGATTCTCTCTGTGTCCCTGTGTGTGTCTGTGATTCTCTCTGTGTTCCTGTGTGTTTCTGTGATTCTCTCTGTGTCCCTGTGTGCATCTGTCATTCGCTCTCTGTGTGTGCCCCAGTGTGTATCTGTGATTCTCTCTCTCTGTGTCCCTGTGTGTATCTGTGATTTTCTCTGTGTTCCTGTGTGTTTCTGTGATTCTCTCTCTGTGTTCCTGTGTGTATCTCTTGATTCTCTCTCTGTGTCCCTGTGTGTATCTGTGATTCTCTCTCTCTGTGTCCCTGTGTGTATCTCTGATTCTCTCTCTGTGTTCCTGTGCGTATCTGTGATTCTCTCTGTGTCCCTGTGTGTGTCTGTGATTCTCTCTGTGTTCCTGTGTGTTTCTGTGATTCTCTCTCTGTGTTCCTGTGTGTATCTGTGATTCTCTCTCTGTGTCCCTGTGTGTATCTGTGATTCTCTCTCTCTGTGTCCCTGTGTGTATCTGTGATTCTCTCTGTGTCCCTGTGTATATCTGAGATTCTCTCTGTGTTCCTGTGTGTTTCTGTGATTCTCTCTCTGTGTCCCTGTGTGTGTCTGTGATTCTCTCTCTGTGTTCCTGTGTGTATCTGTGATTCTCTCTCTGTGTCCCTGTGTGTATCTGTGATTCTCTCTCTGTGTCCCTGTGTGTTTCTGTGATTCTCTCTCTGTGTCCCTGTGTGTATCTGTGATTCTCTCTGTGTCCCTGTGTATATCTGTGATTCTCTATGTGTCCCTGTCTGTATCTGTGATTCTCTCTGTGACCCTGTGTGTATCTGTGATTCTCTCTGTGTCCCTGTGTATATCTGTGATTCTCTCTCTGTATACTTTGTGTATCTGTGATTCTCTCTCTGTGTGTCCCTGTGTGTATCTGTGATTCTCTCTCTGTGTGTTCCTGTGTGTATCTGTGATTCTCTCTCTGTGTCCCTGTGTGTTTCTGTGATTCTCTCTCTGTGTCCCTGTGTGTATCTGTGATTCTCTCTGTGTCCCTGTGTATATCTGTGATTCTCAATGTGTCCCTGTCTGTATCTGTGATTCTCTCTGTGACCCTGTGTGTATCTGTGATTCTCTCTCTTTGTGTTCCTGTGTGTATCTGTGATTCTCTCTCTGTGTCCCTGTGTGTATCTGTGATTCTCTCTCTTTGTCCCTGTGTGTTTCTGTGATTTTCTTTGTGTTCCTGTGTGTTTCTGTGATTTTCTCTGTGTTCCTGTGTGTATCTGTGATACTCTCTGTGTCCCTGTGTGTATCTGTGATTCTCTCTCTCTGTGTCCCTGTGTGTATCTTTGATTCTCTCTCTGTGTTCCTGTGCGTATATGTGATTCTCTCTGTGTCCCTGTGTGTGTCTGTGATTCTCTCTCTGTGTTCCTGTGTGTTTCAGTGATTCTCTCTGTGTCCCTGTGTGTGTTTGTGATTCTCTCTGTGTTCCTGTGTGTTTCTGTGATTCTCTCTGTGTCCCTGTGTGTATCTGTGATTCGCTCTCTGTGTGTGCCCCAGTGTGTATCTGTGATTCTCTCTCTCTGTGTCCCTGTGTGTATCTGTGATTTTCTCTGTGTCCCTGTGTGTGTCTGTGATTCTCTCTGTGTTTCTGTGATTCTCTCTATGTGTTCCTGTGTGTATCTGTGATTTTCTCTCTGTCCCTGTGTGTATCTGTGTTTTTCTTTCCCTTTCTGTCCCTGAACAGTGTCTTTAAAAGCAAAGATAACTGAATGAATGATGCGGATATCGCCTTAAACATTCCCTCTGTCCACCTCTGTGCAGTTTTCCAGCAATGTGTACAGTCTACAAACTGCAGGGAAGAAGTAATTCCCTCCTGTGACGGCTCCTTACACACCTCCAATCTGTAACCTGGAAGGACAAGGATGTGAGAAACATTACAACGTCACCACCTGAAAGTTCATCTCCGAATCACACACCATCCTGACTTGGAATCTATATTGTCGTTCCTTCACTGTCGCTGAGGCAAATCCAGTAACTCCCTCCTGAACTGCAAGGCCAGCAGGAATGAGCCATCACATGTTGCCCTTGAGAATGTGATGGTGAGCTGCTTTTTGACATTGCTGCTGTCCATTGGGTGTTGGGGAGGAAGTGTCTGGATTTGACTCAGTGACAGCAATGGAACAGTGATAGTGTTCCAAGTCAGCATAGTGTGTGTATTGGAGGTGCTGTTGCTGATGGTGATGTTCTCAGTTTCTGCTCTGTCTCGGAATAGTGTTTACTGGTTAGGAAGGTGCTGTTGAAGGAGTCTTGGTGAATTCCTGCAGTGGATCTTGTTGGTGTGACAGACTGCAGTCCCTGTACAATGGTGATGGACGAGGTTAATGTTTATTAGATGTGATGGGGTGACACTTTAATTCCGCTCTGTACCTGTGGTTAGCTGTGTTTGCTTTTCTCTCAGTCCATCTTTGCCTCGCGGTAACATTCTGTCTCTCTCCCCAGTCTGTATCTGTGAATCTCCCGCACTCCCACAATCGCCGTGCAAATAGATTTCCCATTCACCATAACATTTTTCACATGCGATTCCTATGTGTATGTGTCATTCCCTCTTTGTGTTCCTGTGTGCACCAACGATTCTCTCTCTGTGTTCCTGTGTGTATCTGTGATTCTCTCTCTGTGTCCCTGTGTGTATCTGTGATTCTCTCTCTCTGTGTCCCTGTGTGTATCTCTGATTCTCTCTCTGTGTTCCTGTGCGTATCTGTGATTCTCTCTGTGTCCCTGTGTGTGTCTGTGATTCTCTCTGTGTTCCTGTGTGTTTCTGTGATTCTCTCTCTGTGTCCCTGTGTGTGTCTGTGATTCTCTCTCTGTGTTCCTGTGTGTATCTGTGATTCTCTCTCTGTGTCCCTGTGTGTATCTGTGATTCTCTCTCTGTGTCCCTGTGTGTGTCTGTGATTCTCTCTCTGTGTCCCTGTGTGTTTCTGTGATTCTCTCTCTGTGTCCCTGTGTGTATCTGTGATTCTCTCTGTGTCCCTGTGTGTATCTGTGATTCTCTCTGTGTCCCTGTGTGTTTCTGTGATTCTCTCTCTGTGTCCCTGTGTGTATCTGTGATTCTCTCTGTGTCCCTGTGTATATCTGTGATTCTCAATGTGTCCCTGTCTGTATCTGTGATTCTCTCTGTGACCCTGTGTGTATCTGTGATTCTCTCTCTTTGTGTTCCTGTGTGTATCTGTGATTCTCTCTCTGTGTCCCTGTGTGTATCTGTGATTCTCTCTCTTTGTCCCTGTGTGTTTCTGTGATTTTCTTTGTGTTCCTGTGTGTTTCTGTGATTTTCTCTGTGTTCCTGTGTGTATCTGTGATACTCTCTGTGTCCCTGTGTGTATCTGTGATTCTCTCTCTCTGTGTCCCTGTGTGTATCTTTGATTCTCTCTCTGTGTTCCTGTGCGTATCTGTGATTCTCTCTGTGTCCCTGTGTGTGTCTGTGATTCTCTCTCTGTGTTCCTGTGTGTTTCAGTGATTCTCTCTGTGTCCCTGTGTGTGTTTGTGATTCTCTCTGTGTTCCTGTGTGTTTCTGTGATTCTCTCTGTGTCCCTGTGTGTATCTGTGATTCGCTCTCTGTGTGTGCCCCAGTGTGTATCTGTGATTCTCTCTCTCTGTGTCCCTGTGTGTATCTGTGATTTTCTCTGTGTCCCTGTGTGTGTCTGTGATTCTCTCTGTGTTTCTGTGATTCTCTCTATGTGTTCCTGTGTGTATCTGTGATTTTCTCTCTGTCCCTGTGTGTATCTGTGTTTTTCTTTCCCTTTCTGTCCCTGAACAGTGTCTTTAAAAGCAAAGATAACTGAATGAATGATGCGGATATCGCCTTAAACATTCCCTCTGTCCACCTCTGTGCAGTTTTCCAGCAATGTGTACAGTCTACAAACTGCAGGGAAGAAGTAATTCCCTCCTGTGACGGCTCCTTACACACCTCCAATCTGTAACCTGGAAGGACAAGGATGTGAGAAACATTACAACGTCACCACCTGAAAGTTCATCTCCGAATCACAC
Source organism: Mustelus asterias (assembly GCF_964213995.1). Taxonomy (NCBI): domain Eukaryota; kingdom Metazoa; phylum Chordata; class Chondrichthyes; order Carcharhiniformes; family Triakidae; genus Mustelus; species Mustelus asterias. The sequence continues at coordinate 46,851 of NW_027590683.1, forward strand.
ACCATCCTGACTTGGAATCTATATTGTCGTTCCTTCACTGTCGCTGAGGCAAATCCAGTAACTCCCTCCTGAACTGCAAGGCCAGCAGGAATGAGCCATCACATGTTGCCCTTGAGAATGTGATGGTGAGCTGCTTTTTGACATTGCTGCTGTCCATTGGGTGTTGGGGAGGAAGTGTCTGGATTTGACTCAGTGACAGCAATGGAACAGTGATAGTGTTCCAAGTCAGCATAGTGTGTGTATTGGAGGTGCTGTTGCTGATGGTGATGTTCTCAGTTTCTGCTCTGTCTCGGAATAGTGTTTACTGGTTAGGAAGGTGCTGTTGAAGGAGTCTTGGTGAATTCCTGCAGTGGATCTTGTTGGTGTGACAGACTGCAGTCCCTGTACAATGGTGATGGACGAGGTTAATGTTTATTAGATGTGATGGGGTGACACTTTAATTCCGCTCTGTACCTGTGGTTAGCTGTGTTTGCTTTTCTCTCAGTCCATCTTTGCCTCGCGGTAACATTCTGTCTCTCTCCCCAGTCTGTATCTGTGAATCTCCCGCACTCCCACAATCGCCGTGCAAATAGATTTCCCATTCACCATAACATTTTTCACATGCGATTCCTATGTGTATGTGTCATTCCCTCTTTGTGTTCCTGTGTGCACCAACGATTCTCTCTCTGTGTTCCTGTGTGTATCTGTGATTCTCTCTCTGTGTCCCTGTGTGTATCTGTGATTCTCTCTCTCTGTGTCCCTGTGTGTATCTCTGATTCTCTCTCTGTGTTCCTGTGCGTATCTGTGATTCTCTCTGTGTCCCTGTGTGTGTCTGTGATTCTCTCTGTGTTCCTGTGTGTTTCTGTGATTCTCTCTCTGTGTCCCTGTGTGTGTCTGTGATTCTCTCTCTGTGTTCCTGTGTGTATCTGTGATTCTCTCTCTGTGTCCCTGTGTGTATCTGTGATTCTCTCTGTGTCCCTGTGTGTTTCTGTGATTCTCTCTCTGTGTCCCTGTGTGTATCTGTGATTCTCTCTGTGTCCCTGTGTATATCTGTGATTCTCAATGTGTCCCTGTCTGTATCTGTGATTCTCTCTGTGACCCTGTGTGTATCTGTGATTCTCTCTCTTTGTGTTCCTGTGTGTATCTGTGATTCTCTCTCTGTGTCCCTGTGTGTATCTGTGATTCTCTCTCTTTGTCCCTGTGTGTTTCTGTGATTTTCTTTGTGTTCCTGTGTGTTTCTGTGATTTTCTCTGTGTTCCTGTGTGTATCTGTGATACTCTCTGTGTCCCTGTGTGTATCTGTGATTCTCTCTCTCTGTGTCCCTGTGTGTATCTTTGATTCTCTCTCTGTGTTCCTGTGCGTATCTGTGATTCTCTCTGTGTCCCTGTGTGTGTCTGTGATTCTCTCTCTGTGTTCCTGTGTGTTTCAGTGATTCTCTCTGTGTCCCTGTGTGTGTTTGTGATTCTCTCTGTGTTCCTGTGTGTTTCTGTGATTCTCTCTCTGTGTCCCTGTGTGTTTCTGTGATTCTCTCTCTGTGTCCCTGTGTGTATCTGTGATTCTCTCTGTGTCCCTGTGTATATCTGTGATTCTCTCTGTGTCCCTTTGTGTATCTGTGATTCTCTCTGTGACCCTGTGTGTATCTGTGATTCTCTCTGTGTCCCTGTGTATATCTGTGATTCTCTCTCTGTGTACTTTGTGTATCTGTGATTCTCTCTCTTTGTGTCCCTGTGTGTATCTGTGATTCTCTCTCTGTGTGTTCCTGTGTGTATCTGTGATTCTCTCTCTGTGTCCCTGTGTGTATCTGTGATTCTCTCTCTTTGTGTTCCTGTGTGTATCTGTGATTCTCTCTCTGTGTCCCTGTGTGTATCTGTGATTCTCTCTCTGTGTCCCTGTGTGTTTCTGTGATTTTCTTTGTGTTCCTGTGTGTTTCTGTGATTCTCTATGTGTCCCTGTCTGTATCTGTGATTCTCTCTGTGACCCTGTGTGTATCTGTGATTCTCTCTTTGTCCCTGTGTATATCTGTGATTCTCTCTCTGTATACTTTGTGTATCTGTGATTCTCTCTCTGTGTGTCCCTGTGTGTATCTGTGATTCTCTCTCTGTGTGTCCCTGTGTGTATCTGTGATTCTCTCTCTCTGTGTCCCTGTGTGTATCTTTGATTCTCTCTCTGTGTTCCTGTGCGTATCTGTGATTCTCTCTGTGTCCCTGTGTCTGTCTGTGATTCTCTCTCTGTGTTCCTGTGTGTTTCTGTGATTCTCTCTGTGTCCCTGTGTGTGTTTGTGATTCTCTCTGTGTTCCTGTGTGTTTCTGTGATCTCTCTGTGTCCCTGTATGTATCTGTGATTCTCTCTCTGTGTGTCCCTGTGTGTATCTGTGATTCTCTCTCTCTGTGTCCCTGTGTGTATCTTTGATTCTATCTCTGTGTTCCTGTGCGTATCTGTGATTCTCTCTGTGTCCCTGTGTGTGTCTGTGATTCTCTCTCTGTGTTCCTGTGTGTATCTGTGATTTTCTGTGTGTTCCTGTGTGTTTCTGTGATTCTCTCTCTGTGTTCCTGTGCGTATCTGTGATACTCTCTGTGTCCCTGGGTGTGTCTGTGATTCTCTCTGTGTTCCTGTGTGTTTCTGTGATTCTCTCTCTGTGTCCCTGTGTGTGTCTGTGATTCTCTCTCTCTGTGTCCCTGTGTGTATCTGTGATTTTCTCTGTGTCCCTGTGTGTGTCTGCGATTCTCTCTGTGTTCCTGTGTGTTTCTGTGATTCTCTCTCTGTGTTCCTGTGTGTATCTGTGATTTTCTCTCTGTCCCTGTGTGTATCTGTGTTTTTCTTTCCCTTTCTGTCCCTGAACAGTGTCTTTAAAAGCAAAGATAACTGAATGAATGATGCGGATATCGCCTTAAACATTCCCTCTGTCCACCTCTGTGCAGTTTTCCAGCAATGTGTACAGTCTACAAACTGCAGGGAAGAAGTAATTCCCTCCTGTGACGGCTCCTTACACACCTCCAATCTGTAACCTGGAAGGACAAGGATGTGAGAAACATTACAACGTCACCACCTGAAAGTTCATCTCCGAATCACACACCATCCTGACTTGGAATCTATATTGTCGTTCCTTCACTGTCGCTGAGGCAAATCCAGTAACTCCCTCCTGAACTGCAAGGCCAGCAGGAATGAGCCATCACATGTTGCCCTTGAGAATGTGATGGTGAGCTGCTTTTTGACATTGCTGCTGTCCATTGGGTGTTGGGGAGGAAGTGTCTGGATTTGACTCAGTGACAGCAATGGAACAGTGATAGCGTTCCAAGTCAGCATGGTGTGTGTATTGGAGGTGCTGATGCTGATGGTGATATTCTCAGTTTCTGCTCTGTCTCGGAATAGTGTTTACTGGTTAGGAAGGTGCTGTTGAAGGAGTCTTGGTGAATTCTTGCAGTGGATCTTGTTGGTGTGACAGACTGCAGTCCCTGTACAATGGTGATGGACGAGGTTAATGTTTATTAGATGTGATGGGGTGACACTTTAATTCCGCTCTGTACCTGTGGTTAGCTGTGTTTGCTTTTCTCTCAGTCCATCTTTGCCTCGCGGTAACATTCTGTCTCTCTCCCCAGTCTGTATCTGTGAATCTCCCGCACTCCCACAATCGCCGTGCAAATAGATTTCCCATTCACCATAACATTTTTCACATGCGATTCCTATGTGTATGAGTCATTCCCTCTTTGTGTTCCTGTGTGCATCAACGATTCTCTCTCTGTGTCCTTGTGTGTATCTGTAATTCTCTCTGTGTCCCTGTGTGTATCTGTGATTCTCTCTGTGTCCCTGTGTATATCTGTGATTTTCTCTCTGTGTCCCTGTGTGTATCTGTGATTCTCTCTGTGTCCCTGTGTGTATCTGTGGTTCTCTCTGTGACCCTGTGTGTATCTGTGATTCTCTCTGTGTCCCTGTGTATACCTGTGATTCTCTCTCTGTGTACTTTGTGTATCTGTGATTCTCTCTCTGTGTGTCCCTGTGTGTATCTGTGATTCTCTCTCTGTGTGTTCCTGTGTGTATGTGTGATTCTCTCCCTGTGTCCCTGTGTGTATCTGTGATTCTCTCTCTTTGTGTTCCTGTGTGTATCTGTGATTCTCTGTCTGTGTCCCTGTGTGTATCTGTGATTCTCTCTCTGTGTCCCTGTGTGTTTCTGTGATTTTCTTTGTGTTCCTGTGTGTTTCTGTGATTTTCTCTGTGTCCCTGTGTGTATCTGTGACTCTCTCTCTCTGTGTCCCTGTGAGTATCTTTGATTCTCTCTCTGTGTTCCTGTGCGTATCTGTGATTCTCTCTGTGTCCCTGTGTGTGTCTGTGATTCTCTCTCTGTGTTCCTGTGTGTTTCTGTGATTCTCTCTGTGTCCCTGTGTGTGTCTGTGATTCTCTCTGTGTTCCTGTGTGTTTCTGTGATTCTCTCTGTGTCCCTGTGTGTATCTGTCATTCGCTCTCTGTGTGTGCCCCAGTGTGTATCTGTGATTCTCTCTCTCTGTGTCCCTGTGTGTATCTGTGATTCTCTCTCTGTGTGTGCCCCAGTGTGTATCTGTGATTCTCTCTCTCTGTGTCCCTGTGTGTATCTGTGATTTTCTCTGTGTTCCTGTGTGTTTCTGTGAATCTCTCTCTGTGTTCCTGTGTGTATCTGTGATTCTCTCTCTGTGTCCCTGTGTGTATCTGTGATTCTCTCTCTCTGTGTCCCTGTGTGTATCTCTGATTCTCTCTCTGTGTTCCTGTGCGTATCTGTGATTCTCTCTGTGTCCCTGTGTGTGTCTGTGATTCTCTCTGTGTTCCTGTGTGTTTCTGTGATTCTCTCTCTGTGTCCCTGTGTGTGTCTGTGATTCTCTCTCTGTGTTCCTGTGTGTATCTGTGATTCTCTCTCTGTGTCCCTGTGTGTATCTGTGATTCTCTCTCTGTGTCCCTGTGTGTGTCTGTGATTCTCTCTCTGTGTCCCTGTGTGTTTCTGTGATTCTCTCTCTGTGTCCCTGTGTGTATCTGTGATTCTCTCTGTGTCCCTGTGTATATCTGTGATTTTCTCTGTGTCCCTGTGTGTATCTGTGATTCTCTCTGTGACCCTGTGTGTATATGTGATTCTCTCTGTGTCCCTGTGTATATCTGTGATTCTCTCTCTGTGTACTTTGTGTATCTGTGATTCTCTCTCTTTGTGTCCCAGTGTGTATCTGTGATTCTCTCTCTGTGTGTTCCTGTGTGTATCTGTGATTCTCTCTCTTTGTCCCTGTGTGTATCTGTGATTCTCTCTCTTTGTGTTCCTGTGTGTATCTATGATTCTCTCTCTGTGTCCCTGTGTGTATCTGTGATTCTCTCTCTGTGTCCCTGTGTGTTTCTGTGATTTTCTTTGTGTTCCTGTGTGTTTCTGTGATTTTCTCTGTGTTCCTGTGTGTATCTGTGATACTCTCTGTGTCCCTGTGTGTATCTGTGATTCTCTTTCTCTGTGTCCCTGTGTGTATCTTTGATTCTCTCTCTGTGTTCCTGTGCGTATCTGTGATTCTCTCTGTGTCCCTGTGTGTGTCTCTGATTCTCTCTCTGTGTTCCTGTGTGTTTCTGTGATTCTCTCTGTGTCCCTGTGTGTGTCTGTGATTCTCTCTGTGTTCCTGTGTGTTTCTGTGATTCTCTCTGTGTCCCTGTGTGTATCTGTGATTCGCTCTCTGTGTGTGCCCCAGTGTGTATCTGTGATTCTCTCTCTCTGTGTCCCTGTGTGTATCTGTGATTTTCTCTGTGTCCCTGTGTGTGTCTGTGATTCTCTCTGTGTTCCTGTGTGTTTCTGTGATTCTCTCTCTGTGTCCCTGTGTGTGTCTGTGATGCTCTCTCTGTGTCCCTGTGTGTTTCTGTGATTTTCTTTGTGTTCCTGTGTGTTTCAGAGTGGTTATCTCTGGACTCTTGCCTGTACCACGGAATAGTTTAGAGAGGAATAGGGAGAGGGAAGGTTTGAATTCATGGCTGAGGGGATGGTGCAGGAGGGAGGGGTTCAGGTACTTAAGCAATTAGGGCTCGTACTGGGGAAGGTGTGACCTCTATGAGAAGGATGGTCTACACCTTAATCAGAAGGGGACCAATATCCTGGGGGGTAAATTTGCTAAGGCCATGCAGGGAGGTTTAAACTGATTCGGGGGGGGGGGGGGAGGGATCCTGAGTAGTGGGGCTGAAAGTGAGGGATGCATGGATGGGGACTGCAATGCACGGCATTGCAGAGGTGGGGTGGAGCAGGGTTTGAAATGTGTATACTTCAATGCCAGGAGTATTCGCAATAAAGTGGGTGAACTTGCAGCGTGGATCAGTACCTGGGACTTCGATGTTGTGGCTATTTCAGAGACATGGATAGAGCAGGGGCAGGAATGGATGCTGCAGGTCCCGGGGTTCAAATGTTTTAGTCGAAGTAGGGAAGGAGGTAGAAGAGGGGGAGGGGTAGCATTATTGGTCAGAGATTGTATCACAGTGTCAGAGAGGAGGTTTGATGAGGACTTATCTGTTGAGGTAGTATGGGCGGAGATTAGAAATAGGAGAGGAGAGGTCACCCTGTTGGGAGTCTTTTATAGACCTCCTAAAAGTTCTAGAGAGGTTGAGGAAAGGATTGCGGAGTCAATCCTGCTTAGGAGTGAAAGTAATAGGGCAATTGTTATGGGGGATTTTAACTTGACTAATATTGACTGGAATTGTTATAGCTCTAGCTCGTTAGAGGGGTCAGTTTTTGTTCAAAGCGTGCAGGAAGGTTTTTTGACTCAGTATGTAGACAGGCCAACTAGAGGTGAGGCTATATTGGATCTGGTGCTGGGAAATGAGCCAGACCAGGTGCTAGACTTGGAAGTTGGTGTGCATTTTGGTGATAGTGACCACAATTCGGTTACGTTCACCTTAGTGATGGAAAGGGATAGGCATGAACCTCGGGCCAGTGGTTTTAGCTGGGGGAAGGGTAATTATGAGGCTATTAGGAGAGAATTAGGAAACATAGGTTGGACTAGGAGATTACAGGGACTGGGAACGTCCGACATGTGGAGTTTTTTCAAGGAGCAGCTACTGCGAGTCTGTGATAGGTATGTCCCTGTCAGGCAAGGAGGAATTGGTAGGGCTAGGGAACCGTGGTGCACCAAAAAAGTTTCTTTGTTGGTTAAAAAGAAAAAGGAGGCTTATGTTCGGATGAGACGTGAGCACTCGGGTAGTGCACTAGAAAGCTTTAGATTGGCTAAGAGGGAGTTGAAGAGCGAGCTTAGAAGGGCTAAAAGGGGACATGAGAAGACTTTGGCGGATAGGGTTAAAGAGAATCCTAAGGCGTTCTATAGGTATGTCAAGAACAGAAGGTTGGTTAGGGCAAGTTTAGGGCCAGTTATAGATGGCAGAGGGAAGTTATGTGTGGAACCGAAGGAGATTGGTGAAGCATTGAACCAATATTTCTCTTCGGTGTTCACGCAAGGGGACATGAATATAGCTGAGGAGGACACTGGGTTGCAAGGGAGTAGAATAGACAGTATTACAGTTGATAAGGAGGATGTGCAGGATATTCTGGAGGGTCTGAAAATAGATAAATCCCCTGGTCCGGATGGGATTTATCCAAGGATTCTCTGGGAGGCAAGAGAAGTGATTGCAGAGCCTCTGGCTCTGATCTTCAGGTCGTCGTTGGCCTCTGGTATAGTACCAGAAGATTGGAGGTTAGCGAATGTTGTCCCATTGTTTAAGAAGGGGAACAGAGACTTCCCCGGGAATTATAGACCGGTGAGTCTCACTTCTGTTGTCGGCAAGATGTTGGAAAAAATTATAAGGGATAGGATTTATAGTTATTTGGAGAGTAATGAATTGATAGGTGATAGTCAGCATGGTTTTGTGGCAGGTAGGTCGTGCCTTACTAACCTTATTGAGTTTTTTGAGAAAGTGACCAAGGAGGTGGATGGGGGCAAGGCAGTGGACGTGGTATATATGGATTTTAGTAAGGCGTTTGATAAGGTTCACCATGGTAGGCTTCTGCAGAAAATGCAGATGTATGGGATTGGGGGTGATCTAGGAAATTGGATCAGGAATTGGCTAGCGGATAGGAAACAGAGGGTGGTGGTTGATAGTAAATATTCATCATGGAGTGCGGTTACAAGTGGTGTACCTCAGGGATCTGTTTTGGGGCCACTGCTGTTTGTAATATTTATTAATGATCTGGATGAGGGTATAGTTGGGTGGATTAGCAAATTTGCTGATGACACCAAAGTCGGTGGTGTGGTAGACAGTGAGGAAGGGTGTCGTAGTTTGCAGGAAGACTTAGACAGGTTGCAAAGTTGGGCCGAGAGGTGGCGGATGGAGTTTAATGCGGAGAAGTGTGAGGTAATTCACTTTGGTAGGAATAACAGATGTGTTGAGTATAGGGCTAACGGGAGGACTTTGAATAGTGTGGAGGAGCAGAGGGATCTAGGTGTATGTGTGCATAGATCCCTGAAAGTTGGGAATCAAGTAGATAAGGTTGTTAAGAAGGCATATGGTGTCTTGGCGTTTATTGGTAGGGGGATTGAATTTAGGAGTCGTAGCGTTATGTTGCAACTGTACACAACTCTGGTGCGGCCGCACTTGGAGTACTGTGTGCAGTTCTGGTCCCCACATTACAGGAAGGATGTGGAGGCTTTGGAGAGGGTGCAGAGGAGGTTTACCAGGATGTTGCCTGGTATGGAGGGGAGATCCTATGAGGAGAGGCTGAGGGATTTGGGATTGTTTTCGCTGGAAAGGCGGCGGCTCAGAGGGGATCTTATTGAAACATATAAGATGATTAGAGGTTTAGATAGTGTGGATAGTGATAGCCTTTTTCCTCTGATGGAGAAATCCAGCACGAGGGGGCATGGCTTTAAATTGAGGGGGGTAGTTATAGAACCGATGTCAGGGGTAGGTTCTTTACCCAGAGGGTGGTGAGGGATTGGAATGCCCTGCCAGCATCAGTAGTAAATGCGCCTAGTTTGGGGGCGTTTAAGAGATCCGTAGATAGGTTCATGGACGAAAAGAAATTGGTTTAGGTTGGAGGGTCACAGTTTTTTTTTAACTGGTCGGTGCAACATCGTGGGCCGAAGGGCCTGTTCTGCGCTGTAATGTTCTATGTTCTATGTGTGTTTCTGTGATTTTCTCTGTGTTCCTGTGTGTATCTGTGATTCTCTCTGTGTCCCTGTGTGTATCTCTGATTCTCTCCCTGTGTTCCTGTGTGTTTCTGTGATTCTCTCTGTGTCCCTGTGTGCGTCTGTGATTCTCTCTGTGTTCCTGTGTGTTTCTGTGATTCTCTCTGTGTCCCTGTGTGTATCTGTGATTCTCTCTCTGTGTGTGCCCCAGTGTGTATCTGTGATTCTCTCTCTCTGTGTCCCTGTGTGTATCTGTGATTTTCTCTGTGTTCCTGTGTGTTTCTGTGATTCTCTCTCTGTGTTCCTGTGTGTATCTGTGATTCTCTCTCTGTGTCCCTGTGTGTATCTGTGATTCTCTCTCTCTGTGTCCCTGTGTGTATCTCTGATTCTCTCTCTGTGTTCCTGTGCGTATCTGTGATTCTCTCTGTGTCCCTGTGTGTTTCTGTGACTCTCTCTCTGTGTCCCTGTGTGTGTCTGTGATTCTCTCTGTGTTCCTGTGTGTTTCTGTGATTCTCTCTCTGTGTCCCTGTGTGTGTCTGGGATTCTCTCTCTGTGTTCCTGTGTGTATCTGTGATTCTCTCTCTGTGTCCCTGTGTGTATCTGTAATTCTCTCTCTGTGTCCTTGTGTGTATCTGTGATTCTCTCTCTGTGTCCCTGTGTGTATCTGTGATTTTCTCTGTGTTCCTGTGTATATCTGTGATTCTCTCTCTGTGTCCCTTGTGTATCTGTGATTCTCTCTCTGTGTTCCTGTGTGTATCTGTGATTCTCTCTCTGTGTCCCTGTGTGTATCTCTGATTCTCTCTCTGTGTCCTTGTGTGTATCTGTGATTCTCTCTCTGTGTCCCTGTGTGTATCTGTGATTTTCTCTGTGTCCCTGTGTATATCTGTGATTCTCTCTCTGTGTCCCTTGTGTATCTGTGATTCTCTCTCTGTGTGTCCCTGTGTGTATCTGTGATTCTCTCTCTGTGTCCCTGTGTGTGTCTGTGATTCTCTCTCTGTGTCCCTGTGTGTGTCTGTGATTCTCTCTCTGTGTCCCTGTGTGTTTCTGTGATTCTCTCTCTGTGTCCCTGTGTGTATCTGTGATTCTCTCTGTGTCCCTGTGTATATCTGTGATTCTCTCTGTGTCCCTGTGTGTATCGGTGATTCTCTCTCTCTTTGTCCCTGTGTGTATCTGTGATTCTCTCTCTGTGTCCCTGTGTGATTCTGTCATTCTCTCTGTGTCCCTGTGTGTATCTGTGCTTCTCTCTCTGTGTGTCCCTGGGTGTATCTATGATTCTCTCTCTGTGTGTCCCTGTGTGTATCTGTGATGCTCTCTGTGTGTCCCTGTGTGTATCTGTGATGCTCTCTGTGTGTCCCTGTGTGTATCTGTCATTCTCTCTGTGTCCCTGTGTGTATCTGTGATTCTCTCTGTGTCCCTGTGTGTATCTGTGATTCACTCTGTGTCCCTGTGTTTATCTGTGATACTCTCTCTGTGTCCCTGTGTGTATCTGTGATTTTCTCTGTGTTCCTGTGTATATCTGTGATTCTCTCTCTGTGTCCCTTGTGTATCTGTGATTCTCTCTCTGTGTTCCTGTGTGTATCTGTGATTCTCTCTCTGTGTCCCTGTGTGTATCTCTGATTCTCTCTCTGTGTCCTTGTGTGTATCTGTGATTCTCTCTCTGTGTCCCTGTGTGTATCTGTGATTTTCTCTGTGTCCCTGTGTATGTCTGTGATTCTCTCTCTGTGTCCCTTGTGTATCTGTGATTCTCTCTCTGTGTGTCCCTGTGTGTATCTGTGATTCTCTCTCTGTGTCCCTGTGTGTGTCTGTGATTCTCTCTCTGTGTCCCTGTGTGTGTCTGTGATTCTCTCTCTGTGTCCCTGTGTGTTTCTGTGATTCTCTCTCTGTGTCCCTGTGTGTATCTGTGATTCTCTCTGTGTCCCTGTGTATATCTGTGATTCTCTCTGTGTCCCTATGTGTATCGGTGATTCTCTCTCTCTTTGTCCCTGTGTGTATCTGTGATTCTCTCTCTGTGTCCCTGTGTGATTCTGTCATTCTCTCTGTGTCCCTGTGTGTATCTGTGCTTCTCTCTCTGTGTGTCCCTGGGTGTATCTATGATTCTCTCTCTGTGTGTCCCTGTGTGTATCTGTGATGCTCTCTGTGTGTCCCTGTGTGTATCTGTGATGCTCTCTGTGTGTCCCTGTGTGTATCTGTCATTCTCTCTGTGTCCCTGTGTGTATCTGTGATTCTCTCTGTGTCCCTGTGTGTATCTGTGATTCACTCTGTGTCCCTGTGTGTATCTGTGATACTCTCTCTGTGTTCCAGTGTGTATCTGTGATTTTCTCTCTTTGTCCCTGTGTGTATCTGTGATTCTCTCTCTGTGTCCCTGTGTGATTCTGTCATTCTCACTGTGTCCCTGTGCGTATCAGTGATTCTCTCTCTGTGTCCCTGTGTGTATCTGTGATTCTCTCTCTGTGTCCCTGTGTGTATCTGTGATTCTCTCTCTGTGTCCCTGTGTGTATCTGTGATTCTCTCTCTGTGTGTCCCTGGGTCTATCTATGATTCTCTCTCTGTGTGTCCCTGTGTGTATCTGTGATTCTCTGTGTCCCTGTGTGTATCTGTGATTCTCTCTGTGTCCCTGTGTGTATCTGTGATTCACTCTGTGTCCCTGTGTTTATCTGTGTTTCTCTCTCTGTGTTCCAGTGTGTATCTGTGATTCTCTCTCTGTGTCCCTTTGTGTATCTGTGATTCTCTCTCTGTGTGTTCCTGTGTGTATCTGTGATTCTCTCTCTGTGTCCCTGTGTGTATCTGTGATTCTCTCTCTTTGTGTTCCTGTGTGTATCTGTGATTCTCTTTCTGTGTCCCTGTGTGTATCTGTGATTCTCTCTCTGTGTCCCTGTGTGTTTCTGTGATTTTCTTTGTGTTCCTGTGTGTATCTGTGATTCTCTCTGTGTCCCTGTGTGTTTCTGTGATTTTCTCTGTGTCCCTGTGTGTTTCTGTGATTTTGTCTGTGTTCCTGTGTGTATCTGTGATTCTCTCTGTGTCCCTGTGTGTATCTGTGATTCTCGCTCTCTGTGTCCCTGTGTGTATCTTTGATTCTCTCTCTGTGTTCCTGTGCGTATCTGTGATTCTCTCTGTGTCCCTGTGTGTGTCTGTGATTCTCTCTCTGTGTTCCTGTGTGTTTCTGTGATTCTCTCTGTGTCCCTGTGTGTGTCTGTGATTCTCTCTGTGTTCCTGCGTGTTTCTGTGATTCTCTCTGTGTCCCTGTGTGTATCTGTGATTCTCTCTCTGTGTGTGCCCCAGTGTGTATCTGTGATTCTCTCTCTCTGTGTCCCTGTGTGTATCTGTGATTTTCTCTGTGTTCCTGTGTGTTTCAGTGATTCTCTCTCTGTGTTCCTGTGTGTATCTGTGATTCTCTCTCTGTGTCCCTGTGTGTATCTGTGATTCTCTCTCTCTGTCCCTGTGTGTATCTGTGATTCTCGCTCTGTGTCCTTGTGTGTATCTGTGATTCTCTCTCTGTGTCCCTGTGTGTATCTGTGATTTTCTCTGTGTTCCTGTGTATATCTGTGATTCTCTCTCTGTGTCCCTTGTGTATCTGTGATTCTCTCTCTGTGTTCCTGTGTGTATCTGTGATTCTCTCTCTGTGTCCCTGTGTGTATCTGTGATTCTCTCTCTGTGTCCTTGTGTGTATCTGTGATTCTCTCTCTGTGTCCCTGTGTGTATCTGAGATTTTCTCTGTGTCCCTGTGTATATCTGTGATTCTCTCTCAGTGTCCCTTGTGTATCTGTGATTCTCTCTCTGTGTGTCCCTGTGTGTATCTGTGATTCTCTCTGTGTGTCCCTGTGTGCGTCTGTGATTCTCTCTCTGTGTGTCCCTGTGTGCATCTGTGAAGCTCTCTGTGTGTCCCTGTGTGTATCTGTCATTCTCTCTGTGTCCCTGTGTGTATCTGTGATTCTCTCTGTGTCCCTGTGTGTATCTGTGATTCACTCTGTGTCCCTGTGTTTATCTGTGATACTCTCTCTGTGTTCCAGTGTGTATCTGTGATTCTCTCTCTGTGTCCCTGTGTGTATCTGTGATTCTCTCTCTGTGTCCCTGTGTGTATCTGTGATTCTCTCTCTGTGTCCCTGTGTGTATCTGTGATTCTCTCTCTGTGTCCCTGTGTGTATCTGTGATTCTCTCTCTGTGTCCCTGTGTGATTCTGTGATTCTCTCTGTGTCCCTGTGTGTATCTGTGATTCTCTCTCTGTGTGTCCCTGTGTATATCTATGATTCTCTCTCTGTGTGTCCCTGTGTGTATCTGTGATTCTCTCTCTGTGTCCCTTGTGTATCCGTTATTCTCTCTCTGTGTGTCCCTGTGTGTATCTGTGATTCTCTCTCTGTGTCCCTGTGTGTGTCTGTGATTCTCTCTCTGTGTCCCTGTGTGTGTCTGTGATTCTCTCTCTGTGTCCCTGTGTGTTTCTGTGATTCTCTCTCTGTGTCCCTGAGTGTATCTGTGATTCTCTCTGTGTCCCTGTGTATATCTGTGATTCTCTCTGTGTCCCTGTGTGTATCTGTGATTCTCTCTGTGTCCCTGTGTGTATCTGTGATTCTCTCACTGTGTGTCCCTGTGTGTATCTGTGATTCTCTCTCTGTGTCCTTGTGTGTGTCTGTGATTCTCTCTGTGTTCCTGTGTGTTTCTGTGATTCTCTCTGTGTCCCTGTGTGTATCTGTGATTCTCTCTCTGTGTGTGCCCCAGTGTGTATCTGTGATTCTCTCTCTCTGTGTCCCTGTGTGTATCTGTGATTTTCTCTGTGTTCCTGTGTGTTTCTGTGATTCTCTCTCTCTGTGTCCCTGTGTGTATCTCTGATTCTCTCTCAGTGTTCCTGTGCGTATCTGTGATTCTCTCTGTGTCCCTGTGTGTGTCTGTGATTCTCTCTGTGTTCCTGTGTGTTTCTTTGATTCTCTCTCTGTGTCCCTGTGTGTGTCTGTGATTCTCTCTCTGTGTTCCTGTGTGTATCTGTGATTCTCTCTCTGTGTCCCTGTGTGTATCTGTGATTCTCTCTCTGTGTCCTTGTGTGTATCTGTGATTCTCTCTCTGTGTCCCTGTGTGTATCTGTGATTTTCTCTGTGTTCCTGTGTATATCTGTGATTCTCTCTGTGTCCCTGTGTATATCTGTGATTCTCTCTCTGTGTCCCTTGTGTATCTGTGATTCTCTCTCTGTGTGTCCCTGTGTGTATCTGTGATTCTCTCTCTGTGTCCATGTGTGTGTCTGTGATTCTCTCTCTGTGTCCCTGTGTGTGTCTGTGATTCTCTCTCTGTGTCCCTGTGTGTTTCTGTGATTCTCTCTCTGTGTCCCTGTGTGTATCTGTGATTCTGTCTGTGTCCATGTGTATAGCTGTTATTCTCTCTGTGTCCCTCTGTGTATCTGTGATTCTCTCTGTGTCCCTGTATGTATCTGTGATTCTCTCTCTGTGTGTCCCTGTGTGTATCTGTGATTCTCTCTCTGTGTCCCTGTGTGATCCTTTCATTCTCTCTGTGTCCCTGTGTGTATCTGTGATTCTCTCTCTGTGTGTCCCTGGGTGTATCTATGATTTTCTCTGTGTGTGTCCCTGTGTGTATCTGTGATGCTCTATGTGTGTCCCTGTGTGTATCAGTGATTCTCTCTCTGTGTCCCTGTGTGTATCTGTGATTCTCTCTCTGTGTCCCTGTGTGTATCTGTGATTCTCTCTCTGTGTCCCTGTGTGTATCTGTGATTCTCTCTCTGTGTCCCTGTGTGTATCTGTGATTCTCTCTCTGTGTCCCTGTGTGATTCTGTGATTCTCTCGGTGTCCCTGTGTGTATCTGTGATTCTCTCTCTGTGTGTCCCTGTGTGTATCTATGATTCTCTCTCTGTGTGTCCCTGGGTGTATCTGTGACTCGCTCTCTGTGTCCCTGTGTGTATCTCTGATTCTCTCTCTGTGCCCCAGTGTGTATCTGTGATTCTCTCACTCTGTGTCCCTGTGTGTATCTGTGATTTTCTCTGTGCTCCTGTGTGTATCTATGATTCTCTCTCTGTGTGTCCCTGGGTGTATTTGTGACTCGCTCTCTGTGTCCCTGTGTGTATCTGTGATTCTCTGTCTGTGTCCCTGTGTGATTCTGTCATTCTCTCTGTGTCCCTGTGTGTATCTGTGATTCTCTCTCTGTGTGTCCCTGGGTGTATCTATGATTCTCTCTCTGTGTGTCCCTGTGTGTATCTGTGATGCTCTCTGTGTGTCCCTGTGTGTATCTGTGATTCTCTCTGTGTCCCTGTGTGTTTCTGTGATTCTCTTTGTGTCCCTGTGTGTATCTGTGATTCTCTATCTGTGTCCCTGTGTGTATCTGTGATTCTCCCTCTGTGTCCCTGTGTGTATCTGTGATACTCTCTCTGTCTCCCTGTGTAATTCTGTGCTTCTCTCTGTGTCCCTGTGTGTATCTGTGATTCTCTCCCTGTGTGTCCCTGTGTGTATCTGTGATGCTCTCACTGTGTCCCTGTGTGTATCTGTGATTCTCTCTGTGTCCCTGTGTATGTCTGTGATTCTCTCTGTGTCCCTGTGTGTATCTGTGATTCTCTCTGTGTCCCTGTGTGTATCTGTGATTCTCTCACTGTGTGTCCCTGGGTGTATCTGTGACTCGCTCTCTGTGTCCCTGTGTATATCTCTGATTCTCTCTCTGTGCCCCAGTGTGTATCTGTGATTCTCTCTCTCTGTGTCCCAGTGTGTATCTGTGATGCTCTCACTGTGTCCCTGTGCGTATCTGTGATTCTCTCTGTGTCCCTGTGTGTATCTGTGATTCTCTCTCTGTGTGTTCCTGTGTGTATCTGTGATTCTCTCTCTGTGTCCCTGTGTGTATCTGTGATTCTCTCTCTGTGTCCCTGTGTGTTTCTGTGATTTTCTTTGTGTTCCTGTGTATTTCTGTGATTTTCTCTGTGTTCCTGTGTGTATCTGTGATTCCCTCTGTGTCCCTGTGTGTATCTGTGATTCTCTCTCTCTGTGTCCCTGTGTGTATCTTTGATTCTCTCTCTGTGTTCCTGTGCGTATCTGTGATTCTCTCTGTGTCCCTGTGTGTGTCTGTGATTCTCTCTCTGTGTTCCTGTGTGTTTCTGTGATGTTCTCTGTGTCCCTGTGTGTGTCTGTGATTCTCTCTGTGTTCCTGTGTGTTTCTGTGATTCTCTCTGTGTCCCTGTGTGTATCCGTGATTCTCTCTCTGTGTGTGCCCCAGTGTGTATCTGTGATTCCCTCTCTCTGTGTCCCTGTGTGTATCTGTGATTTTCTCTGTGTTCCTGTGTGTTTCTGTGATTCTCTCTCTGTGTTCCTGTGTGTATCTCTGATTCTCTCTCTGTGTCCCTGTGTGTATCTGTGATTCTCTCTCTCTGTGTCCCTGTGTGTATCTGTGATTCTCTCTCTGTGTCCTTGTGTGTATCTGTGATTCTCTCTCTGTGTCCCTGTGTGTATCTGTGATTTTCTCTGTGTTCCTGTGTATATCTGTGATTCTCTCTGTGTCCCTGTGTATATCTGTGATTCTCTCTCTGTGTCCCTTGTGTATCTGTGATTCTCTCTCTGTGTGTCCCTGTGTGTATCTGTGATTCTCTCTCTGTGTCCCTGTGTGTGTCTATGATTCTCTCTCTGTGTCCCTGTGTGTGTCTGTGATTCTCTCTCTGTGTCCCTGTGTGTTTCTGTGATTCTCTCTCTGTGTCCCTGTGTGTATCTGTGATTCTCTCTGTGTCCCTGTGTATATCTGTGATTCTCTCTGTGTCCCTGTGTGTATCTGTGATTCTCTCTGTGTCCCTGTATGTATCTGTGATTCTCTCTCTGTGTGTCCCTGTGTGTATCTGTGATTCTCTCTCTGTGTCCCTGTGTGATCCTGTCATTCTCTCTGTGTCCCTGTGTGTATCTGTGATTCTCTCCCTGTGTGTCCCTGGGTGTATCTATGATTCTCTCTGTGTGTGTCCCTGTGTGTATCTGTGATGCTCTCTGTGTGTCCCTGTGTGTATCAGTGATTCTCTCTCTGTGTCCCTGTGTGTATCTGTGATTCTCTCTCTGTGTCCCTGTGTGTATCTGTGATTCTCTCTCTGTGTCCCTGTGTGTATCTGTGATTCTCTCTCTGTGTCCCTGTGTGTATCTGTAATTCTCTCTCTGTGTCCCTTTGTGATTCTGTGATTCTCTCTGTGTCCCTGTGTGTATCTGTGATTCTCTCTCTGTGTGTCCCTGTGTGTATCTATGATTCTCTCTCTTTGTGTCCCTGGGTGTATCTGTGAGTCGCTCTCTGTGTCCCTGTGTGTATCTATGATTCTCTCTCTGTGTGTCCCTGGGTGTATCTGTGACTCGCTCTCTGTGTCCCTGTGTGTATCTGTGATTCTCTCTCTGTGTCCCTGTGTGATTCTGTCATTCTCTCTGTGTCCCTGTGTGTATCTGTGAATCTCTCTCTGTGTGTCCCTGGGTGTATCTATGATTCTCTCTCTGTGTGTCCCTGTGTGTATCTGTGATGCTCTCTGTGTGTCCCTGTGTGTATCTGTCATTCTCTCTGTGTCCCTGTGTGTTTCTGTGATTCTCTTTGTGTCCCTGTGTGTATCTGTGATTCACTCTGTGTCCCTGTGTTTATCTGTGATTCTCTCTCTGTGTTCCAGTGTGTATCTGTGATTCTCTCTCTGTGTCCCTGTGTGTATCTGTGATTCTCTCTCTGTGTCCCTGTGTGTATCTGTGATTCTCTCTCTGTGTCCCTGTGTGTATCTGTGATTCTCTCTCTGTGTCCCTGTGTGTATCTATGATTCTCTCTCTGTCTCCCTGTGTAATTCTGTGATTCTCTCTGTGTCCCTGTGTGTATCTGTGATTCTCTCCCTGTGTGTCCCTGTGTGTATCTGTGATGCTCTCACTGTGTCCCTGTGTGTATCTGTGATTCTCTCTGTGTCCCTGTGTGTATCTGTGATTCTCTCTGTGTCCCTGTGTGTACCTGTGATTCTCTCTCTGTGTGTCCCTGGGTGTATCTGTGACTCGCTCTCTGTGTCCCTGTGTGTATCTCTGATTCTCTCTCTGTGCCCCAGTGTGTATCTGTGATTCTCTCTCTCTGTGTCCCTGTGTGTATCTGTGATTTTCTCTGTGCTTCTATGTGTTTCTGTGATTCTCTCTCTGTGTTCCTGTGTGTATCTGTGATTCTCTCTCTGTGTCCCTGTGTGTATCTGTGATTCTCTCTCTGGGTCCCTGTGTGTATCTGTGATTTTCTCTCTGTGTTCCTGTGTGTATCTGTGATTTTCTCTGTGTTCGTGTGTGTTTCTGTGATTCTCTCTCTGTGTGTCCCTGTGTGTATCGGTGATTTTCTCTCTGTGTGCCCCAGTGTGTATCTGTGGTTCTCTCTCTGTGTCCCTATGTGTATCTGTGATTTTCTCTCTGTGTCCCTGTGTGTATCTGTGATTCTCTCTGTGTCCCTGTGTGTGTCTGTGATTCTCTCTGTGTTCCTGTGTGTTTCTGTGATTCTCTCTCTGTGTTCCTGTGTGTATCTGTGATTTTCTCTGTGTCCCTGTGTGTATCTGTGTTTTTCTTTCCCTTTCTGTCCCTGAACAGTGTCTTTAAAAGCAAAATAACTGAATGAATGATGCGGATATCGCCTTTAACATTCCCTCTGTCCACCTCTGTGCAGTTTTTCAGCAATGTGTACAGTCTACAAACTGCAGGGAAGAAGTAATTCCCTCCTGTGACGGCTCGTTACACACCTCCAATCTGTAACCTGGAAGGACAAGGATGTGAGAAACATTACAACGTCACCACCTGAAAGTTCATCTCCGAATCACACACCATCCTGACTTGGAATCTATATTGTCGTTCCTTCACTGTCGCTGAGGCAAATCCAGTAACTCCCTCCTGAACTGCAAGGCCAGCAGGAATGAGCCATCACATGTTGCCCTTGAGAATGTGATGGTGAGCTGCTTTTTGACATTGCTGCTGTCCATTGGGTGTTGGGGAGGAAGTGTCTGGATTTGACTCAGTGAGAGCAATGGAACAGTGATAGCGTTCCAAGTCAGCATAGTGTGTGTATTGGAGGTGATGTTGCTGATGTTGATGTTCTCAGTTTCTGCTCTGTCTCGGAATAGTGTTTACTGTTTAGGAAGGTGCTGTTGAAGGAGTCTTGGTGAATTCCTGCAGTGGATCTTGTTGGTGTGACAGACTGCAGTCCCTGTACAATGGTGATGGACGAGGTTAATGTTTATTAGATGTGATGGGGTGACACTTTAATTCCGCTCTGTACCTGTGGTTAGCTGTGTTTGCTTTTCTCTCAGTCCATCTTTGCCTCGCGGTAACATTCTGTCTCTCTCCCCAGTCTGT
Source organism: Mustelus asterias (assembly GCF_964213995.1). Classification (NCBI taxonomy): domain Eukaryota; kingdom Metazoa; phylum Chordata; class Chondrichthyes; order Carcharhiniformes; family Triakidae; genus Mustelus; species Mustelus asterias. Next base: position 66,208 of record NW_027590683.1, read on the forward strand.
ATCTGTGAATCTCCCGCACTCCCACAATCGCCGTGCAAATAGATTTCCCATTCACCATAACATTTTTCACATGCGATTCCTATGTGTATGTGTCATTCCCTCTTTGTGTTCCTGTGTGCACCAACGATTCTCTCTCTGTGTTCCTGTGTGTATCTGTGATTCTCTCTCTGTGTCCCTGTGTGTATCTGTGATTCTCTCTCTCTGTGTCCCTGTGTGTATCTCTGATTCTCTCTCTGTGTTCCTGTGCGTATCTGTGATTCTCTCTGTGTCCCTGTGTGTGTCTGTGATTCTCTCTGTGTTCCTGTGTGTTTCTGTGATTCTCTCTCTGTGTCCCTGTGTGTGTCTGTGATTCTCTCTCTGTGTTCCTGTGTGTATCTGTGATTCTCTCTCTGTGTCCCTGTGTGTATCTGTGATTCTCTCTCTGTGTCCCTGTGTGTATCTGTGATTCTCTCTGTGTCCCTGTGTGTTTCTGTGATTCTCTCTCTGTGTCCCTGTGTGTATCTGTGATTCTCTCTGTGTCCCTGTGTGTATCTGTGATTCTCTCTGTGTCCCTGTGTGTACCTGTGATTCTCTCTCTGTGTGTCCCTGGGTGTATCTGTGACTCGCTCTCTGTGTCCCTGTGTGTATCTCTGATTCTCTCTCTGTGCCCCAGTGTGTATCTGTGATTCTCTCTCTCTGTGTCCCTGTGTGTATCTGTGATTTTCTCTGTGCTTCTATGTGTTTCTGTGATTCTCTCTCTGTGTTCCTGTGTGTATCTGTGATTCTCTCTCTGTGTCCCTGTGTGTATCTGTGATTCTCTCTCTGTGTCCCTGTGTGTATCTGTGATTTTCTCTCTGTGTCCCTGTGTGTATCTGTGATTTTCTCTGTGTTCGTGTGTGTGTCTGTGATTCTCTCTGTGTTCCTGTGTGTTTCTGTGATTCTCTCTCTGTGTGTCCCTGTGTGTATCGGTGATTTTCTCTCTGTGTGCCCCAGTGTGTATCTGTGGTTCTCTCTCTGTGTCCCTATGTGTATCTGTGATTTTCTCTCTGTGTCCCTGTGTGTATCTGTGATTCTCTCTGTGTCCCTGTGTGTGTCTGTGATTCTCTCTGTGTTCCTGTGTGTTTCTGTGATTCTCTCTCTGTGTTCCTGTGTGTATCTGTGATTTTCTCTGTGTCCCTGTGTGTATCTGTGTTTTTCTTTCCCTTTCTGTCCCTGAACAGTGTCTTTAAAAGCAAAATAACTGAATGAATGATGCGGATATCGCCTTTAACATTCCCTCTGTCCACCTCTGTGCAGTTTTTCAGCAATGTGTACAGTCTACAAACTGCAGGGAAGAAGTAATTCCCTCCTGTGACGGCTCGTTACACACCTCCAATCTGTAACCTGGAAGGACAAGGATGTGAGAAACATTACAACGTCACCACCTGAAAGTTCATCTCCGAATCACACACCATCCTGACTTGGAATCTATATTGTCGTTCCTTCACTGTCGCTGAGGCAAATCCAGTAACTCCCTCCTGAACTGCAAGGCCAGCAGGAATGAGCCATCACATGTTGCCCTTGAGAATGTGATGGTGAGCTGCTTTTTGACATTGCTGCTGTCCATTGGGTGTTGGGGAGGACGTGTCTGGATTTGACTCAGTGAGAGCAATGGAACAGTGATAGCGTTCCAAGTCAGCATAGTGTGTGTATTGGAGGTGATGTTGCTGATGTTGATGTTCTCAGTTTCTGCTCTGTCTCGGAATAGTGTTTACTGGTTAGGAAGGTGCTGTTGAAGGAGTCTTGGTGAATTCCTGCAGTGGATCTTGTTGGTGTGACAGACTGCAGTCCCTGTACAATGGTGATGGACGAGGTTAATGTTTATTAGATGTGATGGGGTGACACTTTAATTCCCCTCTGTACCTGTGGTTAGCTGTGTTTGCTTTTCTCTCAGTCCATCTTTGCCTCGCGGTAACATTCTGTCTCTCTCCCCAGTCTGTATCTGTGAATCTCCCGCACTCCCACAATCGCCGTGCAAATAGATTTCCCATTCACCATACCATTTTTCACATGCGATTCCTATGTGTATGTGTCATTCCCTCTTTGTGTTCCTGTGTGCATCAACGATTTTCTCTCTGTGTCCTTGTGTGTATCTGTGATTCTCTCTGTGTCCCTGTGTATATCTGTGATTTTCTCTCTGTGTCCCTGTGTGTATCTGTGATTCTCTCTATGTCCCTGTGTGTATCTGTGATTCTCTCTGTGACCCTGTGTGTATCTGTGATTCTCTCTGTGTCCCTGTGTATATCTGTGATTCTCTCTCTGTGTACCTTGTGTATCTGTGATTCTCTCTCTGTGTGTCCCTGTGTGTATCTGTGATTCTCTCTCTGTGTCCCTGTGTGTATCTGTGATTCTCTCTCTGTGTCCCTGTGTGTATCTGTGATTCTCTCTGTGTCCCTGTGTGTTTCTGTGATTCTCTCTCTGTGTCCCTGTGTGTATCTCTGATTCTCTCTGTGTCCCTGTGTATATCTGTGATTCTCTCTGTGTCCCTGTGTGTATCTGTGATTCTCTCTGTGTCCCTGTGTGTATCTGTGATTCTCTCTGTGTCCCTGGGTTATCTATGATTCTCTCTCTCTGTGTCCCTGTGTGTATCTATGATTCTCTCTGTGTCCCTGTGTATATCTGTGATTCTCTCTCTGTGGCCCTGCGGTTATCTGTGATTCTCTTTGAGTCCCTGTGTAGGTCTATTTCATTGTCTTTTGTGTATATGTGAACATGTTCACATGTCTGTTGTGGTGTCTGTTGATGCAAATCTTTCACAATCTCCCTGTGATTCTATTTCACAATCGCTTTGTTTACCTTGGATTCTCTCAGTGTCTCTGTGTGTATCTCTGATTCTTTCTCTCTGTTCCTGTGTGTATCTTTGATTCTCTCGATGACCCTGTGTGCACCAATGATTTTCTCGCTGTGTCTCTGTGTGTATCTCTGATTCTTTCTCAGTGTCCCTGTGTGTATCTATGATTCTTTCCCTGTGTCCCTGTGTGTACATGTGAATCTCTCACTGTGTCCCTGTGTTTATCTGTGACTACGTCTGTGTCCCTGTGTGTATCTGTGATTCTCTCTCTGTGTGTGTCCCTGTATGCATCTGTGACTCTGTGTCCCTGTGTGTATCTGTGATTCTGTCTCTGTGTATCCCTGTGTGCATCTGTGATTCTGTCTCTGTGTATCCCTGTGTGTATCTGTGATTCACCCTCTGTCTCCCTGTGTATATCTGTGATAATCTCTCTGTGTGTCCCTGTGTGTATCTGTGATTCTCTCTCTGCGTTCCTGTGTGTATCTGTGATTCTCTCTCTCTGTGTACCTGTGTGTATCTGTGATTCTCTCTCTGTCTCCCTGTGTGTATCTGTGAATCTCTCTCTGTATGTCCCTGTGTGTATCTGTGATTCTCTCGCTGTGTCCCTGTGTGTATCTGTGATTCTCTCTCTGCGTGTCCCTGTGTGTATCTGTGATTCTCTCTCTCTGTGTCCCTGTGTGTATCTGTGATTCTCTCGCTGTGTCCCTGTGTGTATCTGTGATTCTCTCTCTGTGTGTCCCGGTGTGTAGCTGTGATTCTCTCTCTGTGTGTCCCTGTGTGTATCTGTGATTCTCTCGCTGTGTCCCTGTGTCCACCTCTGTGTTCCACAGGAGCAGGCTGAGGAGTAAGAAAAAAATGCCAGGCAAGATGTTGGAATGCTCCTCCTGCAGGATGTGGGAGATCAGGGAGACCTCCGGTATCCCTGACGACAGCTCCTGCAAAAGATGCATTCAGCTGCAGCTGCTAGCAAAGCTTGTTAGGGAACTGGAGAAGGAGCTTGATGACCTCCATCTAATTCGGGAGAATGAGGAGTTTATAGACAGTAGCTTTAGGGAGATAGTTTCACCTAAGCAGCAGAGCACAGGAAATTGGGTAACTGTAAGGAGAGAAAGTGGCAGTGTGAAAGGACAGGCAGAGCAGGGTTCCCCTGTGGTCATACCCCTCCACAACAGGTTTCCTGAATTGGATACTGTTGTGGGAGATGCTTTACCTGGGACAAGCTGCGACAGCCGGAACTCTGATACTCAGTCTGGTTCGACAGCGCAAAAGGGTGGGATGAAGAAGAGGAGAGCAGTAGTGATAGGGGACTCAATGGTCAGAGGTACGGACACGAGGTTCTGTGGTCGGGACAGATAATCCCGCATGGTTTGTTGCCTCCCCGGTGCCAAGGTCAGGGATGTCTCTGATCGCGTGCACAGCGTTCTAAAGTGGGAAGGTGATCAGCCAGATGTCGTGGTACACGTCGGTACCAATGACGTGGGAAGGAAGAGTGAGGAGGTCCTAAAGAGTGAGGACAAAGAGCTTGGAAGGAAGTTAAAAAGCAGGACCCCGAGGGTAGTAATCTCAGGATTGCTTCCTGAGCCACATGCCAGTGAGGGCAGGAGTAGGATGCTTGGGCGGATGAACACGTGGCTGAGGAACTGGTGCAGGGGGCAGGGTTTCCAATTCTTGAATCATTGGGACCTCTTTTGGGGCAGGTGGGACCTGTACAAGAGAGACGGGTTACACCTAAACTACAAGGGGACCAATATACTTGCAGGGAGATTTGCTAGTGTTATTGGGGAGTGTTTAAACTAGATTTGCAGGGGGGTGGGAACCAGAGTGCCAGAGCAGATAGTGGAGCAGGGGTCAAAAGACAGGTTAGTTCAAGCAAAATCACAAATGGAAGGGTAGAGTGTGGTGGAAATAATTTTTTCTGGTGTGTCTATTTCAATGCCAGGAGTATTGTGGGGAAGGCAGATGTGCTGAAGGCGTGGATAGACACATGGAAATATGACATTATAGCCATTAGTGAAACTTGGCTACAGGAGGGGCAGGACTGGCAGCTCAATGTTCCAGGGTTCCAATGTTTCAGGCGGGATAGAGGCAGAGGGATAAAAGGTGGGGGGTGGCCTTGTTGGTCAGGGAAAATGTTACAACTGTACTCAGGCAGGATAGATTAGGGAGCTTGTCTACAGAGGCCCTATGGGTGGAGCTGAGAAACAGGAAAGGTATGACAACAATAATGGGCTTGTATTATAGACCACCCAATAGTCAGCGAGAATTGGAGGAGCAAATCAGCGGAGAAATAGCTGACAACTGCAAGAAACACAAAGTTGTGATAGTAGGGGATTTTAATTTTCCACATATAGATTGGGACTCGCATACTGTTCAAGATTTAGACGGGGTAGAGTTTGTAAAATGTGTTCAGGAGAATTTTCTACATCAGTATATAGAGGTGCCAACTAGAGAGGATGCAATATTGGATCTCCTATTGGGAAATGAGTTAGGGCAGGTGGTGGATGTGAGTGTGAGGGAACACTTTGGATCCAGTGATCATAATGCCATTAGTTTCAAACTGATCATGGATAAGGATAGATCTGGTCCTCGGGTTGAAGTTCTGAACTGGAAAAAGGCCAAATTTGATGAAATGAGAAGGGATCTAGGACGTGTGGATTGGCACAGGCTGTTCTCTGGTAAGGATGTAAATGGAAAGTGGGAGGCCTTCAAAGGAGAAATTTTGAGAGCGCAGAGTTTGTATGTTCCTGTCAGGATTAAAGGCAAAGTAAATCGGAATAAGGAACCTTGGTTCTCGAGGGAGATTGTAACACTGATTAAGAGGAAGAGAGAGTTGTATGAAATGTACAGGCAGCAAGGAACAGATCAGATGCTCGAGGAGTATAAAAAGTGCAAGAAGCTACTTAAGAGGGAAATCAGGAGGGCTGAAAGAAGACATGAGGTTGCTTTGGCAGACAGAGTGAAGGAAAATCCAAAGAGCTTCTATAGGTATGTTAGGAGCAAAAGGATAGTGAGGGATAAAATTGGTCCTCTTGAAGACCAGAGTGATAGACTGTGTATGCAACCAAAAGAGATGGGGGAGATACTGAATGGTTTTTTTGCATCCGTATTTACTGAGGAAATGGGCATGGAGTCTACGGAAATAGGGCAAACTGGTCGGGAGGCCATGGAGCCTTTACAGATTAAAGGGGAGGAGGTGCTCGCTGTCTTGAGGCAAATCAGAGTGGATAAATCCCCAGGACCGGACAGGGTATTCCCACGGACCTTGAGGAAAGCTAGTGTTGAACTTGCAGGGGCCCTGACAGACATATCTAAAATGTCAGTATTCACGGGGTAGGTGCCGGATGATTGGAGGGTGGCTCATGTTGTTCCGTTGTTTAAAAAAGGTTCCAAAAGAAATCCGGGAATTTATCGGCCAGTAAGTTTGACGTCGGTGGTGGGCAAGTTATTGGAAGGTGTGAAAAGGGATAGGATCTACAAATATTTGGATAGACAGGGACTTATTAGGGAGAGTCAACATGGCTTTGTGCGTGGTAGGTCATGTTTGACCAATCTATGAGTGTTTTTCGAGGAGGTTACCAGGAAAGTGGATGAAGGGAAGGCGGTGGATGTTGTCTACCTGGATTTCAGCAAGGCCTTTGACAAGGTCCCTCATGGGAGGTTAGTTAGGAAGGTTCAGTCGCTAGGTATACATGGGGAGGTCGTAAATTGGATAAGGCACTGGCTCAATGGAAGAAGCCAGAGAGTGGTTGTGGAGGATTGCTTCTCTGAGTGGAGGCCTGTGACTAGTGGTGTGCGGCAGGGATCGGTGTTGGGTCCATTGTTGTTTGTCATCTATATCAATGATCTGGATGATAATGTGGTGAATTGGATCAGCAAGTTTGCTGATGATACAAAGAGTGGAGTAGTGGACAGTGAGGAAGGTTTTCAAAGCTTGCAGAGGGAATTCGACCAACGAGAAAAATGGGCTGAAAAATGGCAAATGAAATTTAATGCAGACAAGTGTGAGATATTGCACTTTGGAAGGACAAACCAAAGACGAACGTACAGGGTAAATGGTCGGACTCTGAAGAGTGCAGTTGAACAGAGGGATCTGGGAATACAGGTACAGAATTCCCTAAAAGTGACGTCACAGGTGGATAGGGTCGTAAAGAGTGCCTTTGGTACATTGGCCTTTATAAATCGGAGTATCGAGTATAAAAGTTGGAGTGTTATGGTAAGGTTATATCAGGCATTGGTGAGGACGAATTTGGAGTATTGTGTACAGTTTTGGTCACGTGGTGACAGGAAGGATGTAAATAAGATTGAAAGAGTGCAGAGAAGGTTCACAAGGATGTTGCCGGGACTTGAGAAGCTGAGTTACAGAGAGAGATTGAATAGGTTGGGACTTTATTCCCTGGAGCGAAGAAGATTGAGGGGAGATTTGATAGAGGTGTATAAGATTTTGATGGGTATAGATAGAGTGAATGCAAGCAGGCTTTTTCCGCTGAGGCTAGGGGAGAAAAAAACCAGAGGGCATGGGTTAAGGGTGAAAGGAGAAAAGTTTAAAGGGAATATTAGGGGGGGCTTCTTCACGCAGAGAGTGGTGGGAGTGTGGAATGAGCTGCCGGATAAAGTGGAAAATGCGGGGTCACTTTTAACATTTACGAAAAACTTGGACGGGTTCATGGATGAGAGGGATGTGGAGGGATATGGTCCAAGTGCAGGTCAGTGGGATTAGGCATAAAATGGTTCGGCACAGACAAGAAGGCCTGTTTCTGAGCTGAAATTTTCTATGGTTCAATGGTACTATTGCGAGTGATCCTTGGGGATTGTGTCACTAATTAAAACGATCCTTGTGGTTTGTGTCATGACTTAGAGTGATCCTTGGGGATTGAGTCACAATTTAGAGTGATCCTTGGGGAATGTGTCACAATTTAGAGTGATCCTTGGGGATTGAGTCACAATTTAGAGTAATCCTTGGGAATTGTGTCACCAGTTACAGTGATCCTTGGGGATTGTGTCACTATTTGGAGTGATCCTTGGGGATTGTGTCACTATTTAGAATGATCCTTGGGGATTGTGTCACTATTTGGAGTGATCCTTGGGGATTGTGTCATTATTTAGAGCGATCCTTGGGGATTGTGTCACTATTTAGAGTGATCCTTGGGGATTGTGTCACTATTTAGAGTGATCCTTGGGGATTGTGTCACTATTTAGAGTGATCCTTGGGGTTTGTGTCACTATTTAAAGTGATCCTCTTGGATTGTGTCACTATTTAGAGTGATCCTTGGGGATTGTGTAACTATTTGGAGAGATCCTTGGGGATTGTGTCACTATTTAAAGTGATCCTCTTGGATTGTGTCACTATTTAGAGTGATCCTTGGGGATTGTGTAACTATTTGGAGAGATCCTTGGGGATTGTCTCACAATTTAGACTGATCCTTGGGGATTGTGTCACTATTTAGAGTGATCCTTTGGGATTGTGTGACTATTTAGAGTGATCCTTGGGTATTGTGTCACTATTTAGAGTGATCCTTGGGGATTCTGTCACTATTTAGAGTGATCCTCGTGGATTGTGTCACTATTCTCCGTGATCAATGGGGATTGTTTCAATATTGAGACTGATCCTTGGAGAATTTGTCACTAATTTGAGTGATCCCTGTGAATTGTGTCACAGTTTTAAATGATCCTTGTTGATTGTGTCACTATTTAGAGTGATCCATGTGGATTGTGTCACTATATTGAGTGATCCTTGGAATTGTGTCATTATTTAGAGTGCCCTTGGGGATTGTATCACTATTTAGAGTGATCCTTGTGGATTGTATCACTATTTAGAGTGATCCTTGGGGATTGAGTCACTATTTAGAGTGATCCTTGGGGATTGTGTCCCTATTTAGAGTGATCCTTCTGGGTTGTGTCACTATTTAGAGTGATCCTTGGGGATTGTGTCACTATTTAGAGTGATCCGTGGGGATTGTGTCACTATTTAGAGTGATCCTTGTGGATTGTGTCACTATTGAGCGTGATCCTTGGGGATTGTGTCACGATTTGGAGTGATCCTTGGGGATTGTGTCACTATTGAGAGTGATACTTGGGAATTGTGTCACCATTTACAGTGATCCTTGGGGATTGTGTCACTATTTAGAGTGATCCTTGGGGATTGTGTCACTATTTAGAGTGATCCTTGGGGATTGTGTCACTATTTAGAGTGATCCTTGGGGATTGTGTAACGATTTAGACTGATCCTTGGGGATTGTGTCATTATTTAGAGTGATCCTTTGGGATTGTGTAACTATTTAGAGTGATCCTTGGGGATTGTGTCACTATTTAGAGTGATCCTTGGGGATTGAGTCACAATTTAGAGTAATCCTTGGGAATTGTGTCACCAGTTACAGTGATCCTTGGGGATTGTGTCACAATTTAGAGTGATCCTTGGCGATTGTGTCACTATTTAGAGTGATCCGTGGGGATTGTGTCATTATTTAGAGTGATCCTTGGGGATTGTGTCACTATTTAGAGTGATCCTTGGGGATTGTGCCACTTTTTAGAGTGATCCTTGGGGATTGTGTCACGATTTAGAGTGATCATTGGGGTTTGTGTCACTATTTAAAGTGATCCTCGTGGATTGTGTCACTATTTAGAGTGATCCTTGGGGATTGTGTAACTATTTGGAGAGATCCTTGGGGATTGTGTCACTATTTAGAGTGATCCATGGGGATTGTGTCACTATTTAGAGTGATCCTTGGGGATTGTGTCACAATTTAGAGTGATCCTTTGGGATTGTGTCACTATTTAGAGTGATCCTTGGGTATTGTGTCACTATTTAGAGTGATCCTTGGGGATTGTGTCACTATTTAGAGTGATCCTTGGGGATTGTGTCACTATTTAGAGTGTTCCTTGGGATTGTGTCACTATTTAGAGTTATCCTTGGGGGATTGTGTCTCTATTGAGAGTGATCCTTGGGGATTGTTTCATTATTTAGAGTGTCCTTGGGGATTGTATCACTATTTAGAGTGATCCCTGTGGATTGAATCACTATTTAGAGTCATCCTTGGGGATTGTGTCACTATTTAGAGTGATCCTTGGGGATTGTGTCTCTATTGAGAGTGATCCTTCGGGATTGTGTCACTATTTAGAGTGATCCTTATGGATTGTGTCATTATTTAGAGTGATCCTTGGGGATTGTGTCAGTATTTAGAGTGATCCTTGGGTATTGTGTCACTATGTAGAGTGATCCTTGGGGATTGTGTCACGATTTAGAGTGATCCTTGGGGATTGTGTCACTATTTAGAGTGATCCTTGGGGATTGAGTCACAATTGAGAGTAATCCTTGGGAATTGTGTCACTATTTAGAGTGATCCTTGGGGATTGTGTCACTATTTAGAGTGATCCTTGGGGATTGTTAGAGTGATCCTTGGGGATTGTGTTAGTATTTCGTGTGATCCTTGGGGATTGTGTCACTATTTAGAGTGATCCTTGGGGATTGTGTTAGTATTTCGTGTGATCCTTGGGGATTGTGTCACTATTTAGAGTGATCCTTGGGTATTGTGTCACTATTTGGAGTGATCCTTGGGCATTGTGTTAGTATTTAGAGTTATCCTTGGGGGTTTGTGTCTCTATTGCGAGTGATCCTTGGGGATTGTATCACTATTTAGAGTGATCCTTGTGGATTGTATCACTATTTAGAGTGATCCTTGGGGATTGTGTCACTATTTAGAGTGATCCTTGGGGATTGTGTCTCTATTGAGAGTGATACTTGTGGATTGTGTCACTATTTAGAGTGATCCTTGGGGATTGTGTCACTATATAGAGTGATCCTTGGGGATTGTGTTAGAGTTTCGTGTGATCCTTGGGTATTGTGTCACTATTTAGAGTGATCCTTGGGGATTGTGTCACTATTTAGAGTGATCCTTGTGGATTGTGTCACTATTGAACATAGAACATAGAACATAGAACATTACAGCGCAGAACAGGCCCTTCGGCCCACGATGTTGCACCGACCAGTTAAAAAAAAAACTGTGACCCTCCAACCTAAACCAATTTCTTTTCGTCCATGAACCTATCTACGGATCTCTTAAACGCCCCCAAACTAGGCGCATTTACTACTGATGCTGGCAGGGCATTCCAATCCCTCACCACCCTCTGGGTAAAGAACCTACCCCTGACATCGGTTCTATAACTACCCCCCCTCAATTTAAAGCCATGCCCCCTCGTGCTGGATTTCTCCATCAGAGGAAAAAGGCTATCACTATCCACCCTATCTAAACCTCTAATCATCTTATATGTTTCAATAAGATCCCCTCTTAGCCGCCGCCTTTCCAGCGAAAACAATCCCAAATCCCTCAGCCTCTCCTCATAGGATCTCCCCTCCATACCAGGCAACATCCTGGTAAACCTCCTCTGCACCCTCTCCAAAGCCTCCACATCCTTCCTGTAATGTGGGGACCAGAACTGCACACAGTACTCCAAGTGCGGCCGCACCAGAGTTGTGTACAGTTGCAACATAACGCTACGACTCCTAAATTCAATCCCCCTACCAATAAACGCCAAGACACCATATGCCTTCTTAACAACCTTATCTACTTGATTCCCAACTTTCAGGGATCTATGCACACATACACCTAGATCCCTCTGCTCCTCCACACTATTCAAAGTCCTCCCGTTAGCCCTATACTCAACACATCTGTTATTCCTACCAAAGTGAATTACCTCACACTTCTCCGCATTAAACTCCATCCGCCACCTCTCGGCCCAACTTTGCAACCTGTCTAAGTCTTCCTGCAAACTACGACACCCTTCCTCACTGTCTACCACACCACCGACTTTGGTGTCATCAGCAAATTTGCTAATCCACCCAACTATACCCTCATCCAGATCATTAATAAATATTACAAACAGCAGTGGCCCCAAAACAGATCCCTGAGGTACACCACTTGTAACCGCACTCCATGATGAATATTTACTATCAACCACCACCCTCTGTTTCCTATCCGCTAGCCAATTCCTGATCCAATTTCCTAGATCACCCCCAATCCCATACATCTGCATTTTCTGCAGAAGCCTACCATGGTGAACCTTATCAAACGCCTTACTAAAATCCATATATACCACGTCCACTGCCTTGCCCCCATCCACCTCCTTGGTCACTTTCTCAAAAAACTCAATAAGGTTAGTAAGGCACGACCTACCTGCCACAAAACCATGCTGACTATCACCTATCAATTCATTACTCTCCAAATAACTATAAATCCTATCCCTTATAATTTTTTCCAACATCTTGCCGACAACAGAAGTGAGACTCACCGGTCTATAATTCCCGGGGAAGTCTCTGTTCCCCTTCTTAAACAATGGGACAACATTCGCTAACCTCCAATCTTCTGGTACTATACCAGAGGCCAACGACGACCTGAAGATCAGAGCCAGAGGCTCTGCAATCACTTCTCTTGCCTCCCAGAGAATCCTTGGATAAATCCCATCCGGACCAGGGGATTTATCTATTTTCAGACCCTCCAGAATATCCTGCACATCCTCCTTATCAACTGTAATACTGTCTATTCTACTCCCTTGCAACCCAGTGTCCTCCTCAGCTATATTCATGTCCCCTTGCGTGAACACCGAAGAGAAATATTGGTTCAATGCTTCACCAATATCCTTCGGTTCCACACATAACTTCCCTCTGCCATCAATAACTGGCCCTAAACCTGCCCTAACCAACCTTCTGTTCTTGACATACCTATAGAACGCCTTAGGATTCTCTTTAACCCTATCCGCCAAAGTCTTCTCATGTCCCCTTTTAGCCCTTCTAAGCTCGCTCTTCAACTCCCTCTTAGCCAATCTAAAGCTTTCTAGTGCACTACCCGAGTGCTCACGTCTCATCCGAACATAAGCCTCCTTTTTCTTTTTAACCAACAAAGAAACTTTTTTGGTGCACCACGGTTCCCTAGCCCTACCAATTCCTCCTTGCCTGACAGGGACATACCTATCACAGACTCGCAGTAGCTGCTCCTTGAAAAAACTCCACATGTCGGACGTTCCCAGTCCCTGTAATCTCCTAGTCCAACCTATGTTTCCTAATTCTCTCCTAATAGCCTCATAATTACCCTTCCCCCAGCTAAAACCACTGGCCCGAGGTTCATGCCTATCCCTTTCCATCACTAAGGTGAACGTAACCGAATTGTGGTCACTATCACCAAAATGCACACCAACTTCCAAGTCTAGCACCTGGTCTGGCTCATTTCCCAGCACCAGATCCAATATAGCCTCACCTCTAGTTGGCCTGTCTACATACTGAGTCAAAAAACCTTCCTGCACGCTTTGAACAAAAACTGACCCCTCTAACGAGCTAGAGCTATAACAATTCCAGTCAATATTAGTCAAGTTAAAATCCCCCATAACAATTGCCCTATTACTTTCACTCCTAAGCAGGATTGACTCCGCAATCCTTTCCTCAACCTCTCTAGAACTTTTAGGAGGTCTATAAAAGACTCCCAACAGGGTGACCTCTCCTCTCCTATTTCTAATCTCCGCCCATACTACCTCAACAGATAAGTCCTCATCAAACCTCCTCTCTGACACTGTGATACAATCTCTGACCAATAATGCTACCCCTCCCCCTCTTCTACCTCCTTCCCTACTTCGACTAAAACATTTGAACCCCGGGACCTGCAGCATCCATTCCTGCCCCTGCTCTATCCATGTCTCTGAAATAGCCACAACATCGAAGTCCCAGGTACTGATCCACGCTGCAAGTTCACCCACTTTATTGCGAATACTCCTGGCATTGAAGTATACACATTTCAAACCCTGCTCCACCCCACCTCTGCAATGCCGTGCATTGCAGTCCCCATCCATGCATCCCTCACTTTCAGCCCCACTACTCAGGATCCCTCCCCCCCCCCCCGAATCAGTTTAAACCTCCCTGCATGGCCTTAGCAAATTTACCCCCCAGGATATTGGTCCCCTTCTGATTAAGGTGTAGACCATCCTTCTCATAGAGGTCACACCTTCCCCAGTACGAGCCCCAATTGCTTAAGTACCTGAACCCCTCCCTCCTGCACCATCCCCTCAGCCATGAATTCAAACCTTCCCTCTCCCTATTCCTCTCTAAACTATCCCGTGGTACAGGCAAGAGTCCAGAGATAACCACTCTGTCAGTCTTGGCCTTTAGTTTCCACCCCAACTCCATAAATCCCTGCCTAATATCCCCTTCCCCTATCCTCCCTATGTCGTGTGTCCCCACATGTACAATAACTTGTGGTTTATCTCCCTCCCCCCTAAGAGTCCTGAATACCCTGTCAGACACATCCCGGACCCCAGCCCCTGGTAGGCAACACACCAACCCTGAGTCCCTACCTTTAGTTCCGACCCTCCTATCTGTCCCCTTAATTGTGGAGTCCCCAATCACAAGGCCCAGTCTTTTACAGCCCCTAACCACCTGAGCTTTCTCACTCGGCTCACCCCCAGAGATCTGCTCTCTATGCTCAGTTGATTCCTCCTCAACTGTAGCCTCCAGCACCGAAAACCTATTATGGAGGGGAACCGCCCCAGGGGATTGTCTTCCCGATTGCTTCTTACCCCTCCTCCTGGCATTGACCCAAGCCTCATTTCTAGGAGTTACTATTTCTCTATAACTCCTATCAACTTCCCCCTCCAGCTCCTTTACACGCTCCTCCAGAAGCTGCAATCTAATGCACTTCTTACAACTAAAATCTCCTGAAACACTACTGGATTTCCTCACCACATACATCCCACAGGAGATGCAGCATACTGCCTGAACTGCCATCCCTGAAGCCATTACCAGCAAGAAAAAAAGAAAACAAAAAACTTCCCCACACTTATAATTAGGTTAGAGGAGGATGGAAGGGTGGGATCCTCTACCAGTGTAGAGGATCGGGTATCTCCTCTGCACCAATTTATAGGGCTAGGGGCCCGAGAGAAAAAAAAACTACTACTGAGGGGGAACCACCCAAGTAACTGACTTTTAAAGTTAAAATAAAAACCCTTCCCAGACTCCTTTGCTGCCCACTTCTAGTTTTCACTTTAAACTTGAAAAACTGCTGTTAAAGTAAAGGCCAAAAAAATACACACACTAGCTGACTAATTAAATAAATAAACAATTCAATTAATCCAATTAATCTCTTACCAGCACTGCTGCTTTTCAATCACCCCTCTCAGCTTGCTCCAGTGGATCAATGAGGGGGAACCTCCCAGGTAACTGACTTTTAAAGTTAAAATCCTTGAGAGTGATCCTTGGGGATTGTGTCACGATTTAGTGTGATCCTTGGGGATTGTGTCACTATTTAGAGTGATACTTGGGAATTGTGTCACTATTTCGAGTGATCCTTGGGGATTGTGTCACTATTTAGAGTGATCCTTGGGGATTGAGTCCCAATTTAGAGAAATCCTTGGGAATTGTGTCACCATTTACAGTGATCCTTGGGGATTGTGTCACTATTTAGAGTGATCCTTGGGGTTTGTGTCACTATTTAGAGTGATCCTTGGGGATTGTGTCACTATTTAGAGTGATCCTTGGGGATTGTGTAACGATTTAGACTGATCCTTGGGGATTGTGTCATTATTTAGAGTGATCCTTTGGTATTGTGTAACTATTTAGAGTGATCCTTGGGGATTGTGTCACTATTTAGAGTGATCCTTGGGGATTGAGTCACAATTTAGAGTAATCCTTGGGAATTGTGTCACCAGTTACAGTGATCCTTGGGGATTGTGTCACAATTTAGAGTGATCCTTGGCGATTGTGTCACTATTTAGAGTGATCCTTGGAGATTGTGTCATTATTTAGAGTGATCCTTGGGGATTGTGTCACTATTTAGAGTGATCCTTGGGGATTGTGCCACTTTTTAGAGTGATCCTTGGGGATTGTGTCACGATTTAGAGTGATCCTTGGGGTTTGTGTAACTATTTAAAGTGATCCTCGTGGATTGTGTCACTATTTAGAGTGATCCTTGGGGATTGTGTAACTATTTGGAGAGATCCTTGGGGATTGTGTCACTATTTAGAGTGATCCTTGGGGATTGTGTCACTATTTAGAGTGATCCTTGGGGATTGTGTCACTATTTAGAGTGATCCTTTGGGATTGTGTCACTATTTAGAGTGATCCTTGGGTATTGTGTCACTATTTAGAGTGATCCTTGGGGATTGTGTCACTATTTAGAGTGATCCTTGGGGATTGTGTCACTATTTAGTGTGTTCCTTGGGATTGTCTCACTATTTAGAGTTATCCTTGGGGGATTGTGTCTCTATTGAGAGTGATCCTTGGGGATTGTTTCATTATTTAGAGTGTCCTTGGGGATTGTATCACTATTTAGAGTGATCCTTGTGGGTTGTATCACTATTTAGAGTTATCCTTGGGGATTGTGTCACTATTTAGAGTGATCCTTGGGGATTGTGTCTATATTGAGAGTGATCCTTCGGGATTGTGTCACTATTTAGAGTGATCCTTGTGGATTGTGTCATTATTTAGAGTGATCCTTGGGGATTGTGTCAGTATTTAGAGTGATCCTTGGGTATTGTGTCACTATTTAGAGTGATCCTTGGGGATTGTGTCACGATTTAGAGTGATCCTTGGGGATTGTGTCACTATTTAGAGTGATACTTGGGAATTATGTCACTATTTCGAGTGATCCTTGGGGATTGTGTCACTATTTAGAGTGATCCTTGGGGATTGAGTCACAATTGAGAGTAATCCTTGGGAATTGTGTCACTATTAAGAGTGATCCTTGGGGATTGTGTCACTATTTAGAGTGATCCTTGGGGATTGTTAGAGTGATCCTTGGGGATTGTGTTAGTATTTCGTGTGATCCTTGGGGATTGTGTCACTATTTAGAGTGATCCTTGGGGATTGTGTTAGTATTTCGTGTGATCCTTGGGGATTGTTTCACTATTTAGAGTGATCCTTGGGTATTGTGTCACTAATTGGAGTGATCCTTGGGCATTGTGTTAGTATTTAGAGTTATCCTTGGGGTATTGTGACTCTATTGCGAGTGATCCTTGGGGATTGTATCACTATTTAGAGTGATCCTTGTGGATTGTATCACTATTTAGTGTGATCCTTGGGGATTGTGTCACTATTTTGAGTGATCCTTGGGGATTGTGTCTCTATTGAGAGTGATCCTTATGGATTGTGTCACTATTTAGAGTGATCCTTGGGGATTGTGTCACTATATAGAGTGATCCTTGGGGACTGTGTTAGTGTTTCGTGTGATCCTTGGGTATTGTGTCACTATTTAGAGTGATCCTTGGGTATTGTGTCACTATTTGGAGTGATCCTTGCGCATTGTGTAAGTATTTCGTGTGATCCTTGGGGATTGTGTCACTATTTAGAGTGATCCTTGGGGATTGTGTTAGTATTTCGTGTGATCCTTGGGGATTGTGTCAAAATTTAGAGTGACCCTTGGGTATTGTGTCACTATTTGGAGTGATCCTTGGGCATTGTGTTAGTATTTAGAGTTATCCTTGGGGGATTGTGTCTCTATTGCGAGTGATCCTTGGGGATTGCGTCACTATATTGAGTGATCCTTGGGAATTGTGTCATTATTTAGAGTGTCCTTGGGGATTGTATCACTATTTGGAGTGATCCTTGTGGATTATATCACTATTTAGAGTGATCCTTGGGGATTGCGTCACTATTTAGAGTGATCCTTGAGCATTGTGTGTCTATTGAGAGTGATCCTTGTGGATTATGTCACTATTTAGAGTGATCCTTGTGGATTGTGTCATTATTTTTTAGAGTGACCCTTGGGTATTGTTTCACTATTTAGAGTGATCCTTGTGGATTGTGTCATTATTTAGAGTGACCCTTGGGTATTGTGTCACTATTTAGAGTGATCCTTGGGGATTGTGTCACAATTTAGAGTGATCCTTGGGCATTGTGTTAGTATTTAGAGTGATCCTTGGGGATTGTGTCACTATTCTGCGTGATCCTTGGGGACTGTTTCAATATTGAGAGTGATCCTTGGGGATTGTGTCACTATTTAGAGTGATCCTTGAGTATTGTGTTACTATTTAGAGTGATCCTTGGGGATTTTGTCATTATTTAGAGTGATCCTTGGGGATTGTGTCACTATTTAGAGTGATCCTTGGGGATTGTGTCACTATTTAGAGTGGTCCTTGGGAATTGTGTCACTATTTAGTGTGATCCTTGGTGATTGTGTCACTATTTAGAGTGAACCTTGAGAATTGTGTCACTATTTACCGTCATCCTTGGGGATTGTGTCACTATTGTGAGTGATCCTTGGGGATTGTGTCACTATTTAGAGTGATCATTGGGTATTGTGTCACTATTTAGAGTGATCCTTGGGGATTGTGTTAGTATTTCGTGTGATCATTGGGGATTGTGTCACTAGTTAGAGTGATCCTTGGGTATTGTGTCACTATTTAGAGTGTTCCTTGGGATTGTGTCACTATTTAGAGTTATCCTTGGGGGATTGTGTCTCTATTACGAGTGATCCTTGGGGATTGCGTCACTATATTGAGTGATCCTTGGGAATTGTGTCATTATTTAGAGTGTCCTTGGGGATTGTATCACTATTTAGAGTGATCCTTGTGGATTGTATCACTATTTAGAGTGATCCTTGGGGATTGTGTCACTATTTAGAGTGATCCTTGGGGATTGTGTCTCTATTGAGAGTGATCCTTGTGGATTGTGTCACTATTTAGAGTGATCCTTGTGGATTGTGTTAGTATTTAGTGTGATCCTTGGGGATTGTGTCACTATCCTGCGTGATCCTTGGGGACTGTTTCAATATTGAGAGTGATCCTTGGGGATTGTGTCACTATTTAGTTTGATCCTTGAGGATTGTGTTACTATTTAGAGTGATCCTTGGGGATTTTGTCATTATTTAGAGTGATCCTTGGGGATTGTGTCACTATTTAGAGTGATCCTTGGGGATTGTGTCTCTATTGAGAGTGATCCTTGTGGATTGTGTCACTATTTAGAGTGATCCTTGTGGATTGTGTCATTATTTAGAGTGTCCTTGGGGATTGTATCACTATTTAGAGTGATCCTTGTGGATTGTATCACTATTTAGAGTGATCCTTGGGGATTGTGTCACTATTTAGAGTGATCCTTGGGGATTGTGTCACTATTTAGCGTGATCCTTGGGTATTGTGTCACTATTTAGAGTGTTCCTTGGGGATTGTGTTAGTCTTTCGTGTGATCCTTGGGGATTGTGTCACTATTTAGAGTGATCCTTGGGAATTGTGTCATTATTTAGAGTGTCCTTGGGGATTGTATCACTATTTAGAGTGATCCTTGTGGATTGTATCACTATTTAGAGTGATCCTTGGGGATTGTGTCACTATTTAGAGTGATCCTTGAGGATTGTGTCTCTATTGAGAGTGATCCTTGTTGATTGTGTCACTATTTAGAGTGATCCTTGTGGATTGTGTCATTATTTAGAGTGATCCTTGGGTATTGTGTCACTATTTAGAGTAATCCTTGGGGATTGTGTCACAATTTAGAGTGATCCTTGGGCATTGTGTTAGTATTTAGAGTGATCCTTGGGGATTGTGTTAGTATTTCGTGTGATCCTTGGGGATTGTGTCACTATTCTTCGTGATCCTTGGGGACTGTTTCAATAATGAGAGTGATCCTTGGGGATTGTGTCACTATTTAGAGTGATCCTTGAGGATTGTGTTGCTATTTAGAGTGATCCTTGGGGATTTTGTCATTATTTAGAGTGATCCTTGGGGATTGTGTCACTATTTAGAGTGATCCTTGGGGATTGTGTCACTATTTAGAGTGGTCCTTGGGAATTGTGACACTATTTAGTGTGATCCTTGGTGATTGTGTCACTATTTAGAGTGAACCTTGAGAATTGTGTCACTATTTAGCGTCATCCTTGGGTATTGTGTCACTATTGTGAGTGATCCTTGGGGATTGTGTCACTATTTAGAGTGATCATTGGGGATTGTGTCACTATTGTGAGTGATCCTTGGGGATTGTGTCACTATTTAGAATGATCCTTGGGGATTGAGTCACAATTTAGAGTAATCCTTGGGAATTGTGTCACCAGTTACAGTGATCCTTGGGGATTGTGTCACTATTTAGAGTGATCCTTGGGGATTGTGTCACTATTTAGAGTGATCCTTGGGGATTGTGTCATTATTTAGAGTGATCCTTGGGGATTGTGTCACTATTTAGCTTGATCCTTGGGGATTGTGCCACTATTTAGAGTGATCCTTGGGGATTCTGTCACGATTTAGAGTGATCCTTGGGGTTTGTGTCACTATTTAAAGTGATCCTCGTGGATTGTGTCATTATTTAGAGTGATCCTTGGGGATTGTGTCACTATTTAGAGTGATCCTTGGGGATTGTGTCTCTATTGAAAGTGATCCTTGTGGATTGTGTCACTATTTAGAGTGATCCTTGTGGATTGTGTCATTATTTCGAGTGTCCTTGGGGATTGTATCACTATTTAGAGTGATCCTTGTGGATTGTATCACTATTTAGAGTGATCCTTGGGGATTGTGTCACTATTTAGAGTGATCCTTGGGGAATGTGTCACTATTTAGCGTGATCCTTGGGTATTGTGTCACTATTTAGAGTGTTCCTTGGGGATTGTGTTAGTCTTTCGTGTGATCCTTGGGGATTGTGTCACTATTTAGAGTGATCCTTGGGAATTGTGTCATTATTTAGAGTGTCCTTGGGGATTGTATCACTATTTAGAGTGATCCTTGTGGATTGTATTACTATTTAGAGTGATCCTTGTGGATTGTGTCACTATTTAGAGTGATCCTTGGGGATTGTGTCTCTATTGAGAGTGATCCTTGTGGATTGTGTCACTATTTAGAGTGATCCTTGTGGATTGTGTCATTACTTAGAGTGATCCTTGGGTATTGTGTCACTATTTAGAGTGATCCTTGGGGATTGTGTCACAATTTAGAGTGATCCTTGGGCATTGTGTTAGTATTTAGAGTGATCCTTGGGGATTGTGTTAGTATTTCGTGTGATCCTTGGGGATTGTGTCACTATTCTGCGTGATCCTTGGGGACTGTTTCAATAATGAGAGTGATCCTTGGGGATTGTGTCACTATTTAGAGTGATCCTTGAGGATTGTGTTGCTATTTAGAGTGATCCTTGGGGATTTTGTCATTATTTAGAGTGATCCTTGGGGATTGTGTCACTATTTAGAGTGATCCTTGGGGATTGTGTCACTATTTAGAGTGGTCCTTGGGAATTGTGTCACTATTTAGTGTGATCCTTGGTGATTGTGTCACTATTTAGAGTGAACCTTGAGAATTGTGTCACTATTTAGCGTCATCCTTGGGTATTGTGTCACTATTGTGAGTGATCCTTGGGGATTGTGTCACTATTTAGAGTGATCATTGGGGATTGTGTCACTATTTAGAGTGATCCTTGGGGATTGTGTAACGATTTAGACTGATCCTTGGGGATTGTGTCATTATTTAGAGTGATCCTTTGGGATTGTGTCACTATTTAGAGTGATCCTTGGGGATTGTGTCACTATTTAGAATGATCCTTGGGGATTGAGTCACAATTTAGAGTAATCCTTGGGAATTGTGTCACCAGTTACAGTGATCCTTGGGGATTGTGTCACTATTTAGAGTGATCCTTGGGGATTGTGTCACTATTTAGAGTGATCCTTGGGAATTGTGTCATTATTTAGAGTGATCCTTGGGGATTGTGTCACTATTTAGCGTGATCCTTGGGGATTGTGCCACTATTTAGAGTGATCCTTGGGGATTGTGTCACGATTTAGAGTGATCCTTGGGGTTTGTGTCACTATTTAAAGTGATCCTCGTGGATTGTGTCACTATTTAGAGTGATCCTTGGGGATTGTGTAACTATTTGGAGAGATCCTTGGGGATTGTGTCACTATTTAGAGTGATCCTTGGGGTTTGTGTCACTATTTAGAGTGATCCTTGGGGATTGTGTCATTATTTAGAGTGATCCTTGGGGATTGTGTCACTATTTAGAGTGATCCTTGGGGATTGTGTCACTATTTAGAGTGTTCCTTGGGATTGTGTCACTATTTAGAGTTATCCTTCTGGGGTTGTGTCTCTATTGAGAGTGATCCTTGGGGATTGTGTCACTATATTGAGTGATCCTTGGGAATTGTTTCATTATTTTTAGTGTCCTTGGGGATTGTATCACTATTTAGAGTGATCCTTGTGGATTGGATCACTATTTAGAGTGATCCTTGGGGATTGTGTCACTATTTAGAGTGATCCATGGGGATTGTGTCTCTATTGAGATTGATCCTTGGGGATTGTGTCACTATTTAGAGTGATCCTTGTGGATTGTATCACTATTTAGAGTGATCCTTGGGGATTGTGTCACTATTTAGAGTGATCCTTGGGGATTGTGTCTCTATTGAGATTGATCCTTGGGGATTGTGTCACTATTTAGAGTGATCCTTGTGGATTGTGTCATGATTTAGAGTGATCCTTGGGGATTGTGTCAGTATTTAGAGTTATACTTGGGTATTGTGTCACTATTTAGAGTGATCCTTGGGGATTGTGTCACGATTTAGAGTGATCCTTGGGGATTGTGTCACTATTTAGAGTGATCCTTGGGGATTGTGTCACTATTTAGAGTGATCCTTGGGGATTGAGTCACAATTGAAAGTAATCCTTGGGAATTGTGTCACTATTTAGAGTGATCCTTGGGGACTGTGTCACTACTTAGAGTGATCCTTGGGGATTGTGTCACTATTTAGAGTGATCCTTGGGGATTGTGTCACTATTTAGAGTGATCCTTGGGGATTGTGTCACGATTTAGAGTGATCCTTGGGGATTGTGTCACTATTTAGAGTGATACTTGGGAATTGTGTCACTATTTCGAGTGATCCTTGGGGATTGTGTCACTATTTAGAGTGATCCTTGGGGATTGTGTCACTATTTAGAGTGATCCTTGGGGATTGTGTTAGTATTTCGTGTGATCCATGGGGATTGTGTCACTATTTAGAGTGATCCTTGTGGATTGTGTCACTATTTAGAGTGATCCTTGGGGATTGTGTCACTATTTAGAGTGATCCTTGGGGATTGTGTTAGTATTTCGTGTGATCCTTGGGGATTGTGTCACTATTTAGAGTGATCCCTGTGGATTGTGTCACTATTTAGATTGAACCTTGGGTATTGTGTCACTATTTAGAGTGATCCTTGGGCATTGTTTTAGTATTTAGAGTGATCCTTGGGGATTGTGTCACTACTTAGAGTGTCCCTTGGGATTGTGTCACTATTTAGAGTTATCCTTGGGGGATTGTGTCTCTATTGAGAGTGATCCTTGGGGATTGTGTCACTATTTAGAGTGATCCTTGGGGATTGTGTCTCTATTGAGAGTGATCCTTGGGGATTGTGTCATTATTTAGAGTGATCCTTTGGGATTGTGTCACTATTTAGAGTGATCCGAGGGGATTGTGTCACTATTTAGAGTGATCCTTTGGGATTGTGTCACTATTTAGAGTAGTCCGTGGGGGATTGTGTCTCTATTGAGAGTGATCCTTGGGGATTGTGTCACTACATTGAGTGATCCTTGGGAATTGTTTCATTATTTAGAGTGTCCTTGGGGATTGTATCACGATTTAGAGTGATCCTTGTGAATTGTATCACTATTTAGAGTGATGCTTGGGGATTGTGTCTCTATTGAGAGTAATCCTTGGGGATTGTGTCACTATTTAGAGTGAACCTTGTGGATTGTGTCATTATTTAGAGTGATCCTTGGCGATTGTGTCAGTATTTAGAGTGATCCTTGGGTATTCTGTCACTATTTAGAGTGATCCTTGGGAATTGTGTCACGATTTAGAGTGATCCTTGGGGATTGTGTCACTATTTAGAGTGATACTTGGGAATTGTGTCACTATTTCGAGTGATCCTTGGGGATTGTGTCACTATTTAGAGTGATCCTTGGGGATTGAGTCACAATTGAGAGTAATCCTTGGGAATTGTGTCACTATTTAGAGTGATCCTTGGGGATTGTGTCACTATTTAGAGTGACCCTTGGGGATTGTGTCTCTATTGAGAGTGATCCTTGGGGATTGTGTCAATATTTAGAGTGATCCTTGTGGATTGTGTCATTATTTAGAGTGATCCTTGGGGATTGTGTCAGTATTTAGTGTGATCCTTGGGTATTGTGTCACAATTTAGAGTGATCCTTGTGGATTGTGTCACGATTTAGAGTGATCCTTGGGGATTGTGTTACTATTTAGAGTGATACTTGGGAATTGTGTCACTATTTCGAGTGATCCTTGGTATTGTGTCACTATTTAGAGTGATCCTTGGGGATTGAGTCACAATTGAGAGTAATCCTTGGGAATTTTGTCACTATTTAGAGTGATCCTTGGGGACTGTGTCACTATTTAGAGTGATCCTTGGGGATTGTGTCACTATTTGGAGTGATCCTTGGGGATTGTGTCACTATTTAGAGTGATCCTTGGGGATTGTGTCACGATTCAGAGTGATCCTTGGGGATTGTGTCACTATTTAGAGTGATACTTGGGAATTGTGTCACTATTTCGAGTGATCCTTGGGGATTGTGTCACTATTTAGAGTGATCCTTGGGGATTGAGTCACAATTGAGAGTAATCCTTTGGAATTGTGTCACTATTTAGAGTGATCCTTGGGGATTGTGTCACTATTTAGTGTGATCCTTGTGGATTGTGTCACTATTTAGAGTGATCCTTGGGGATTGTGTCACTATTTAGAGTGATCCTTGGGGATTGTGTTAGTATTTCGTGTGATCCATGGGGATTGTGTCACTATTTAGAGTGATCCTTGGGTATTGTGTCACTATTTAGAGTGATCCTTGGGCATTGTGTTAGTATTTAGAGTGATCCTTGGGGATTGTGTCACTATTTAGAGTGTTCCTTGGGATTGTGTCACTATTTAGAGTTATCCTTGGGGGATTGTGTCTCTATTGAGAGTGATCCTTGGGGATTGTGTCACTATTTAGAGTGATCCTTGGGGATTGTGTCTCTATTGGGAGTGATCCTTGGGGATTGTGTCATTATTTAGAGTGATCCTTGGGGATTGTGTCACTCTTTAGAGTGATCCTTGGGGATTGTGTCACTATTTAGAGTGATCCTTTGGGATTGTGTCACTATTTAGAGTGATCCTTGTGTATTCTGTCACTATTTAGAGTGATCCTTGGGGGATTGTGTCTATATTGAGAGTGATCCTTGGGGATTGCGTCACTATATTGAGTGGTCCTTGGGAATTGTGTCATTATATAGAGTGTCCTTGGGGATTGTATCACTATTTAGAGTGATCCTTGTGGATTGTATCACTATTTAGAGTGATCCTTGGGGATTGTGTCACTATTTAGAGTGATCCTTGGGGATTGTGTCTCTATTGAGAGTGATCCTTGGGGATTGTGTCAGTATTTAGAGTGATCCTTTTGTATTGTGTCACTATTTAGAGTGATCCTTGTGGATTGTGTCACGATTTAGAGTGATCCTTGGGGATTGTGTCACTGTTTAGAGTGATACTTGGGAATTGTGTCACTATTTAGAGTGATCCTTGGGGATTGTGTAACTATTTGTAGAGATCCTTGGGGATTGTGTCACTATTTAGAGTGATCCTTGGGGATTGTGTCACTATTTAGAGTGATCCTTGGGGATTGTGTCACTATTTAGAGTGATCCTTTGGGATTGTGTCACTATTTAGAGTGATCATTGGGTATTGTGTCACTATTTAGAGTGATCCTTGTGGATTGTGTCACGATTTAGAGTGATCCTTGGGGATTGTGTCACTATTTCGAGTGATCCTTGGTATTGTGTCACTATTTAGAGTGATCCTTGGGGATTGAGTCACAATTGAGAGTAATCCTTGGGAATTTTGTCACTATTTAGAGTGATCCTTGGGGACTGTGTCACTATTTAGAGTGATCCTTGGGGATTGTGTCACTATTTGGAGTGATCCTTGGGGATTGTGTCACTATTTAGAGTGATCCTTGGGGATTGTGTCACGATTCAGAGTGATCCTTGGGGATTGTGTCACTATTTAGAGTGATACTTGGGAATTGTGTCACTATTTCGAGTGATCCTTGGGGATTGTGTCACTATTTAGAGTGATCCTTGGGGATTGAGTCACAATTGAGAGTAATCCTTTGGAATTGTGTCACTATTTAGAGTGATCCTTGGGGATTGTGTCACTATTTAGTGTGATCCTTGTGGATTGTGTCACTATTTAGAGTGATCCTTGGGGATTGTGTCACTATTTAGAGTGATCCTTGGGGATTGTGTTAGTATTTCGTGTGATCCATGGGGATTGTGTCACTATTTAGAGTGATCCTTGGGTATTGTGTCACTATTTAGAGTGATCCTTGGGCATTGTGTTAGTATTTAGAGTGATCCTTGGGGATTGTGTCACTATTTAGAGTGTTCCTTGGGATTGTGTCACTATTTAGAGTTATCCTTGGGGGATTGTGTCTCTATTGAGAGTGATCCTTGGGGATTGTGTCACTATTTAGAGTGATCCTTGGGGATTGTGTCTCTATTGGGAGTGATCCTTGGGGATTGTGTCATTATTTAGAGTGATCCTTGGGGATTGTGTCACTCTTTAGAGTGATCCTTGGGGATTGTGTCACTATTTAGAGTGATCCTTTGGGATTGTGTCACTATTTAGAGTGATCCTTGTGTATTCTGTCACTATTTAGAGTGATCCTTGGGGGATTGTGTCTATATTGAGAGTGATCCTTGGGGATTGCGTCACTATATTGAGTGGTCCTTGGGAATTGTGTCATTATATAGAGTGTCCTTGGGGATTGTATCACTATTTAGAGTGATCCTTGTGGATTGTATCACTATTTAGAGTGATCCTTGGGGATTGTGTCACTATTTAGAGTGATCCTTGGGGATTGTGTCTCTATTGAGAGTGATCCTTGGGGATTGTGTCAGTATTTAGAGTGATCCTTTTGTATTGTGTCACTATTTAGAGTGATCCTTGTGGATTGTGTCACGATTTAGAGTGATCCTTGGGGATTGTGTCACTGTTTAGAGTGATACTTGGGAATTGTGTCACTATTTAGAGTGATCCTTGGGGATTGTGTAACTATTTGTAGAGATCCTTGGGGATTGTGTCACTATTTAGAGTGATCCTTGGGGATTGTGTCACTATTTAGAGTGATCCTTGGGGATTGTGTCACTATTTAGAGTGATCCTTTGGGATTGTGTCACTATTTAGAGTGATCATTGGGTATTGTGTCACTATTTAGAGTGATCCTTGTGGATTGTGTCACGATTTAGAGTGATCCTTGGGGATTGTGTTACTATTTAGAGTGATACTTGGGAATTGTGTCACTATTTAGAGTGATCCTTGGTATTGTGTCACTATTTAGAGTGATCCTTGGGGATTGAGTCACAATTGAAATTAATCCTTGGGAATTGTGTCACTACTTAGAGTGATCCTTGGGGACTGTGTCACTATTTAGAGTGATCCTTGGGGATTGTGTCACTATTTAGAGTGATACTTGGGAATTGTGTCACTATTTAGAGTGATCCTTGGGGATTGTGTAACTATTTGTAGAGATCCTTGGGGATTGTGTCACTATTTAGAGTGAACCTTGGGGATTGTGTCACTATTTAGAGTGATCCTTGGGTATTGTGTCACTATTCAGAGTGATCCTTTGAGATTGTGTCACTATTTAGAGTGATCCTTGGGTATTGTGTCACTATTTAGAGTGATCCTTGGGGATTGTGTCACTATTTAGAGTGATCCTTGGGGATTGTGTCATTATTTAGAGTGATCCTTGGGGATTGTGTCACTATTTAGCGTGATCCTTGGGGATTGTGCCACTATTTAGAGTGATCCTTGGGGATTGTGTCACGATTTAGAGTGATCCTTGGGGTTTGTGTCACTACTTAAAGTGATCCTCGTGGATTGTGTCACTATTTAGAGTGATCCTTGGGGATTGTGTAACTATTTGGAGAGATCCTTGGGGATTGTGTCACTATTTAGTGTGATCCTTGGGGATTGTGTCACTATTTAGAGTGATCCTTCGGGATTGTGTCACTATTTAGTGTGATCCTTTGGAATTGTGTCATTATTTAGAGTGATCCGTGGGTATTGTGTCACTATTTAGAGTGATCCTTGGGGATTGTGTCATTATTTAGAGTGATCCTTGGGGATTGTGTCACTATTTAGAGTGATCCTTGGGGATTGTGTCACGATTTAGAGTGTTCCTTGGGATTGTGTCACTATTTAGCGTTATCCTTCTGGGGTTGTGTCTCTATTGAGAGTGATCCTTGGGGATTGTGTCACTATATTGAGTGATCCTTGGGAATTGTTTCATTATTTTTAGTGTCCTTGGGGATTGTATCACTATTTAGAGTGATCCTTGTGGATTGTATCACTATTTAGAGTGATCCTTGGGGATTGTGTCACTATTTAGAGTGATCCTTGGGGATTGTGTCTCTATTGAGATTGATCCTTGGGGATTGTGTCACTATTTAGAGTGATCCTTGGGGATTGTGTCTCTATTGAGATTGATCCTTGGGGATTGTGTCACTATTTAGAGTGATCCTTGTGGATTGTATCACTATTTAGAGTGATCCTTGGGGATTGTGTCACTATTTAGAGTGATCCTTGGGGATTGTGTCTCTATTGAGATTGATCCTTGGGGATTGTGTCACTATTTAGAGTGATCCTTGTGGATTGTGTCATGATTTAGAGTGATCCTTGGGGATTGTGTCAGTATTTAGAGTTATACTTGGGTATTGTGTCACTATTTAGAGTGATCCTTGGGAATTGTGTCACGATTTAGAGTGATCCTTGGGGATTGTGTCACTATTTAGAGTGATCCTTGGGGATTGTGTCACTATTTAGAGTGATCCTTGGGGATTGAAACACAATTGAAAGTAATCCTTGGGAATTGTGTCACTATTTAGAGTGATCCTTGGGGACTGTGTCACTACTTAGAGTGATCCTTGGGGATTGTGTCACTATTTAGAGTGATCCTTGGGGATTGTGTCACTATTTAGAGTGATCCTTGGGGATTGTGTCACGATTTAGAGTGATCCTTGGGGATTGTGTCACTATTTAGAGTGATACTTGGGAATTGTGACACTATTTCGAGTGATCCTTGGGGATTGTGTCACTATTTACAGTGATCCTTGGGGATTGTGTCACTATTTAGAGTGATCCTTGGGGATTGTGTTAGTATTTCGTGTGATCCATGGGGATTGTGTCACTATTTAGAGTGATCCTTGTGGATTTTGTCACTATTTAGAGTGATCCTTGGGGATTGTGTCACTATTTAGAGTGATCCTTGGGGATTGTGTTAGTATTTCGTGTGATCCTTGGGGATTGTGTCACTATTTAGAGTGATCCCTGTGGATTGTGTCACTATTTAGATTGATCCTTGGGTATTGTGTCACTATTTAGAGTGATCCTTGGGCATTGTTTTAGTATTTAGAGTGATCCTTGGGGATTGTGTCACTACTTAGAGTGTCCCTTGGGATTGTGTCACTATTTAGAGTTATCCTTGGGGGATTGTGTCTCTATTGAGAGTGATCCTTGGGGATTGTGTCACTATTTAGAGTGATCCTTGGGGATTGTGTCTCTATTGAGAGTGATCCTTGGGGATTGTGTCATTATTTAGAGTGATCCTTTGGGATTGTGTCACTATTTAGAGTGATCCGAGGGGATTGTGTCAATACTTAGAGTGATCCTTTGGGATTGTGTCACTATTTAGAGTAGTCCTTGGGGGATTGTGTCTCTATTGAGAGTGATCCTTGGGGATTGTGTCACTACATTGAGTGATCCTTGGGAATTGTTTCATTATTTAGAGTGTCCTTGGGGATTGTATCACGATTTAGAGTGATCCTTGTGAATTGTATCACTATTTAGAGTGATGCTTGGGGATTGTGTCTCTATTGAGAGTAATCCTTGGGGATTGTGTCATTATTTAGCGTGATCCTTGGCGATTGTGTCAGTATTTAGAGTGATCCTTGGGTATTCTGTCACTATTTAGAGTGATCCTTGGGAATTGTGTCACGATTTAGAGTGATCCTTGGGGATTGTGTCACTATTTAGAGTGATACTTGGGAATTGTGTCACTATTTCGAGTGATCCTTGGGGATTGTGTCACTATTTAGAGTGATCCTTGGGGATTGAGTCACAATTGAGAGTAATCCTTGGGAATTGTGTCACTATGTGGAGTGATCCTTGGGGATTGTGTCACTATTTAGAGTGACCCTTGGGGATTGTGTCTCTATTGAGAGTGATCCTTGGGGATTGTGTCACTATTTAGAGTGATCCTTGTGGATTGTGTCATTATTTAGAGTGATCCTTGGGGATTGTGTCAGTATTTAGAGTGATCCTTGGGTATTGTGTGACTATTTAGAGTGATCCTTGTGGATTGTGTCACGATTTAGAGTGATCCTTGGGGATTGTGTTACTATTTAGAGTGATACTTGGGAATTGTGTCACTATTTCGAGTGATCCTTGGTATTGTGTCACTATTTAGAGTGATCCTTGGGGATTGAGTCACAATTGAGAGTAATCCTTGGGAATTGTGTCACTATTTAGAGTGATCCTTGGGGACTGTGTCACTATTTAGAGTGATCCTTGGGGATTGTGTCTCTATTTGGAGTGATCCTTGGGGATTGTGTCACTATTTAGAGTGATCCTTGGGGATTGTGTCACGATTCAGAGTGATCCTTGGGGATTGTATGTTCTATGTTCTATGTTCTACGTTCTATTGTGTCACTATTTAGAGTGATACTTGGGAATTTTGTCACTATTTCGAGTGATCCTTGGGGATTGTGTCACTATTTAGAGTGATCCTTGGGGATTGAGTCACAATTGAGAGTAATCCTTTGGAATTGTGTCACTATTTGGAGTGATCCTTGGGGATTGTGTCACTATTTAGTGTGATCCTTGTGGATTGTGTCACTATTTAGAGTGATCCTTGGGGATTGTGTCACTATTTAGAGTGATCCTTGGGGATTGTGTTAGTATTTCGTGTGATCCATGGGGATTGTGTCACTATTTAGAGTGATCCTTGGGTATTGTGTCACTATTTAGAGTGATCCTTGGGCATTGTGTTAGTATTTAGAGTGATCCTTGGGGATTGTGTCACTATTTAGAGTGTTCCTTGGGATTGTGTCACTATTTAGAGTTATCCTTGGGGGATTGTGTCTCTATTGAGAGTGATCCTTGGGGATTGTGTCACTATTTAGAGTGATCCTTGGGGATTGTGTCTCTATTGGGAGTGATCCTTGGGGATTGTGTCATTATTTAGAGTGATCCTTGGGGATTGTGTCACTCTTTAGAGTGATCCTTGGGGATTGTGTCACTATTTAGAGTGATCCTTTGGGATTGTGTCACTATTTAGAGTGATCCTTGGGTATTCTGTCACTATTTAGAGTGATCCTTGGGGGTTGTGTCATTATTTAGAGTGATCCTTGGGGATTGTGTCACTATTTAGAGTGTTCCTTGGGATTGTGTCACTATTTAGAGTTATCCTTGGGGGATTGTGTCTCTATTGAGAGTGATCCTTGGGGATTGCGTCACTATATTGAGTGGTCCTTGGGAATTGTGTCATTATATAGAGTGTCCTTGGGGATTGTATCACTATTTAGAGTGATCCTTGTGGATTGTATCACTATTTAGAGTGATCCTTGGGGATTGTGTCACTATTTAGAGTGATCCTTGGGGATTGTGTCTCTATTGAGAGTGATCCTTGGGGATTGTGTCACTATTTAGAGTGATCCTTGTGGATTGTGTCATTATATAGAGTGATCCTTGGGGATTGTGTCAGTATTTAGAGTGATCCTTTTGTATTGTGTCACTGTTTAGAGTGATCCTTGGGGATTGTGTCACGATTTAGAGTGATCCTTGGGGATTGTGTCGCTATTTAGAGTGATACTTGGGAATTGTGTCACTATTTAGAGTGATCCTTGGGGATTGTGTAACTATTTGTAGAGATCCTTGGGGATTGTGTCACTATTTAGAGTGATCCTTGGGGATTGTGTCACTATTTAGAGTGATCCTTGGGGATTGTGTCACTATTTAGAGTGATCCTTTGGGATTGTGTCACTATTTAGAGTGATCCTTGGGTATTGTGTCACTATTTAGAGTGATCCTTGTGGATTGTGTCACGATTTAGAGTGATCCTTGGGGATTGTGTTACTATTTAGAGTGATACTTGGGAATTGTGTCACTATTTAGAGTGATCCTTGGTATTGTGTCACTATTTAGAGTGATCCTTGGGGATTGAGTCACAATTGAAAGTAATCCTTGGGAATTGTGTCACTACTTAGAGTGATCCTTGGGGACTGTGTCACTATTTAGAGTGATCCTTGGGGATTGTGTCACTATTTAGAGTGATACTTGGGAATTGTGTCACTATTTAGAGTGATCCTTGGGGATTGTGTAACTATTTGTAGAGATCCTTGGGGATTGTGTCACTATTTAGAGTGATCCTTGGGGATTGTGTCACTATTTAGAGTGATCCTTGGGTATTGTGTCACTATTTAGAGTGATCCTTTGGGATTGTGTCACTATTTAGAGTGATCCTTGGGTATTGTGTCACTATTTAGAGTGATCCTTGTGGATTGTGTCACGATTTAGAGTGATCCTTGGGAATTGTGTTACTATTTAGAGTGATACTTGGGAATTGTGTCACTATTTCGAGTGATCCTTGGGGATTGTGTCACTATTTAGGGTGATCCTTGGGGATTGAGTCACAATTGAGAGTAATCATTTGGAATTGTGTCACTATTTAGAGTGATCCTTGGGGATTGTGTCACTATTTAGTGTGATCCTTGTGGATTGTGTCACTATTTAGAGTGATCCTTGGGGATTGTGTCACTATTTAGAGTGATCCTTGGGGATTGTGTTAGTATTTCGTGTGATCCATGGGGATTGTGTCACTATTTAGAGTGATCCTTGGGTATTGTGTCACTATTTAGAGTGATCCTTGGGCATTGTGTTAGTATTTAGAGTGATCCTTGGGGATTGTGTCACTATTTAGATTGTTCCTTGGGATTGTGTCACTATTTAGAGTTATCCTTGGGGGATTGTGTCTCTATTGAGAGTGATCCTTGGGGATTGTGTCACTATTTAGAGTGATCCTTGGGGATTGTGTCTCTATTGGGAGTGATCCTTGGGGATTGTGTCATTATTTAGAGTGATCCTTGGGGATTGTGTCACTCTTTAGAGTGATCCTTGGGGATTGTGTCACTATTTAGAGTGATCCTTTGGGATTGTGTCAATATTTAGAGTGATCCTTGGGTATTGTGTCACTATTTAGAGTGATCCTTGGGGGTTGTGTCATTATTTAGAGTGATCCTTGGGCATTGTGTCACTATTTAGAGTGTTCCTTGGGATTGTGTCACTATTTAGAGTTATCCTTGGGGGATTGTGTCTCTATTGAGAGTGATCCTTGGGGATTGCGTCACTATATTGAGTGGTCCTTGGGAATTGTGTCATTATATAGAGTGTCCTTGGGGATTGTTTCACTATTTAGAGTGATCCTTGTGGATTGTATCACTATTTAGAGTGATCCTTGGGGATTGTGTCACTATTTAGAGTGATCCTTGGGGATTGTTTCTCTATTGAGAGTGATCCTTGGGGATTGTGTCACTATTTAGAGTGATCCTTGTGGATTGTGTCATTATTTAGAGTGATCCTTGGGGATTGTGTCAGTATTTAGAGTGATCCTTGGGGGATTGTGTCTCTATTGAGAGTGATCCTTGGGGATTGCGTCACTATATTGAGTGGTCCTTGGGAATTGTGTCATTATATAGAGTGTCCTTGGGGATTGTTTCACTATTTAGAGTGATCCTTGTGGATTGTATCACTATTTAGAGTGATCCTTGGGGATTGTGTCACTATTTAGAGTGATCCTTGGGGATTGTTTCTCTATTGAGAGTGATCCTTGGGGATTGTGTCACTATTTAGAGTGATCCTTGTGGATTGTGTCATTATTTAGAGTGATCCTTGGGGATTGTGTCAGTATTTAGAGTGATCCTTGGGTATTGTGTCACTATTTAGAGTGATCCTTGGGGATTGTGTCACGATTTAGAGTGATCCTTGGGGATTGTGTCACTATTTAGAGTGATACTTGGGAATTGTGTCACTATTTCGAGTGATCCTTGGGGATTGTGTCACTATTTAGAGTGATCCTTGGGGATTGAGTCA
The DNA here is from genome assembly GCF_964213995.1 of Mustelus asterias. Taxonomy (NCBI): domain Eukaryota; kingdom Metazoa; phylum Chordata; class Chondrichthyes; order Carcharhiniformes; family Triakidae; genus Mustelus; species Mustelus asterias. The sequence continues at coordinate 100,121 of NW_027590683.1, forward strand.
CAATTGAGAGTAATCCTTGGGAATTGTGTCACTATTTAGTGTGATCCTTGGGGATTGTGCCACTATTTAGAGTGATCCTTGGGGATTGTGTCACGATTTAGAGTGATCCTTGGGGTTTGTGTCACTATTTAGAGTTATCCTTGGGGGATTGTGTCTCTATTGAGAGTGATCCTTGGGGATTGTGTCACTATTTAGAGTGTTCCTTGGGGATTGTGTCTCTATTGGGAGTGATCCTTGGGGATTGTGTCATTATTTAGAGTGATCCTTGGGGATTGTGTCACTCTTTAGAGTGATCCTTGGGGATTGTGTCACTATTTAGAGTGATCCTTTGGGATTGTGTCAATATTTAGAGTGATCCTTGGGTATTGTGTCACTATTTAGAGTGATCCTTGGGGGTTGTGTCATTATTTAGAGTGATCCTTGGGCATTGTGTCACTATTTAGAGTGTTCCTTGGTATTGTGTCACTATTTAGAGTTATCCTTGGGGGATTGTGTCTCTATTGAGAGTGATCCTTGGGGATTGCGTCACTATATTGAGTGGTCCTTGGGAATTGTGTCATTATATAGAGTGTCCTTGGGGATTGTATCACTATTTAGAGTGATCCTTGTGGATTGTATCACTATTTAGAGTGATCCTTGGGGATTGTGTCACTATTTAGAGTGATCCTTGGGGATTGTGTCTCTATTGAGAGTGATCCTTGGGGATTGTGTCACTATTTAGAGAGATCCTTGTGGATTGTGTCATTATTTAGAGTGATCCTTGGGGATTGTGTCAGTATTTAGAGTGATCCTTGGGTATTGTGTCACTATTTAGAGTGATCCTTGGGGATTGTGTCACGATTTAGAGTGATCCTTGGGGATTGTGTCACTATTTAGAGTGATACTTGGGAATTGTGTCACTATTTCGAGTGATCCTTGGGGATTGTGTCACTATTTAGAGTGATCCTTGGGGATTGAGTCACAATTGAGAGTAATCCTTGGGAATTGTGTCACTATTTAGTGTGATCCTTGGGGATTGTGCCACTATTTAGAGTGATCCTTGGGGATTGTGTCACGATTTAGAGTGATCCTTGGGGTTTGTGTCACTATTTAAAGTGATCCTCGTGGATTGCGTCACTATTTAGAGTGATCCTTGGGGATTGTGTAACTATTTGTAGAGATCCTTGGGGATTGTGTCACTATTTAGATTGATCCTTGTGGATTGTGTCACTATTTAGAGTGATCCTTGGGGATTGTGTCATTATTTAGAGTGATCCTTGGGGATTGTGCCACTATTTAGAGTGATCCTTGGGGATTGTGTCACGATTTAGCGTGTTCCTTGGGATTGTGTCACTATTTAGAGTTATCCTTGTGGGGTTGTGTCTCTATTGAGAGTGATCCTTGGGGATTGTGTCACTATATTGTGTGATCCTTGGGAATTGTTTCATTATTTTTAGTGTCCTTGGGGATTGTATCACTATTTAGAGTGATCCTTGTGGATTGTATCACTATTTAGAGTGATCCTTGGGGATTGTGTCACTATTTAGAGTGATCCTTGGCGATTGTGTCACTAAATAGAGTGTTCCTTGGGATTGTGTCACTATTTAGAGTTATCCTTGGGGGATTGTGTCTCTATTGAGAGTGATCCTTGGGGATTGCGTCACTATATTGAGTGGTCCTTGGGAATTGTGTCATTATATAGAGTGTCCTTGGGGATTGTATCACTATTTAGAGTGATCCTTGTGGATTGTATCACTATTTAGAGTGATCCTTGGGGATTGTGTCACTATTTAGAGTGATCCTTGGGGATTGTGTCTCTATTGAGAGTGATCCTTGGGGATTGTGTCACTAGTTAGAGTGATCCTTGTGGATTGTGTCAGTATTTTGAGTGATCCTTTTGTATTGTGTCACTATTTAGAGTGATCCTTGGGGATTGTGTCACGATTTAGAGTGATCCTTGGGGATTGTGTCACTATTTAGAGTGATACTTGGGAATTGTGTCACTATTTAGAGTGATCCTTGGGGATTGTGTAACTATTTGTAGAGATCCTTGGGGATTGTGTCACTATTTAGAGTGATCCTTGGGGATTGTGTCACTATTTAGAGTGATCCTTGGGGATTGTGTCACTATTTAGAGTGATCCTTTGGGATTGTGTCACTATTTAGAGTGATCCTTGGGTATTGTGTCACTATTTAGAGTGATCCTTGTGGATTGTGTCACGATTTAGAGTGATCCTTGGGGATTGTGTTACTATTTAGAGTGATACTTGGGAATTGTGTCACGATTTCGAGTGATCCTTGGTATTGTGTCACTATTTAGAGTGATCCTTGGGGATTGAGTCACAATTGAAAGTAATCCTTGGGAATTGTGTCACTACTTAGAGTGATCCTTGGGGACTGTGTCACTATTTAGAGTGATCCTTGGGGATTGTGTCACTATTTAGAGTGATACTTAGGAATGGTGTCACTATTTAGAGTGATCCTTGGGGATTGTGTAACTATTTGTAGAGATCCTTGGGGATTGTGTCACTATTTAGAGTGATCCTTGGGGATTGTGTCACTATTTAGAGTGATCCTTGGGTATTGTGTCACTATTTAGAGTGATCCTTTGGGATTGTGTCACTATTTAGAGTGATCCTTGGGTATTGTGTCACTATTTAGAGTGATCCTTGTGGATTGTGTCACGATTTAGAGTGATCCTTGGGAATTGTGTTACTATTTAGAGTGATACTTGGGAATTGTGTCACTATTTCGAGTGATCCTTGGGGATTGTGTCACTATTTAGGGTGATCCTTGGGGATTGAGTCACAATTGAGAGTAATCATTTGGAATTGTGTCACTATTTAGAGTGATCCTTGGGGATTGTGTCACTATTTAGTGTGATCCTTGTGGATTGTGTCACTATTTAGAGTGATCCTTGGGGATTGTGTCACTATTTAGAGTGATCCTTGGGGATTGTGTTAGTATTTCGTGTGATCCATGGGGATTGTGTCACTATTTAGAGTGATCCTTGGGTATTGTGTCACTATTTAGAGTGATCCTTGGGCATTGTGTTAGTATTTAGAGTGATCTTGGGGATTGTGTCACTATTTAGATTGTTCCTTGGGATTGTGTCACTATTTAGAGTTATACTTGGGGGATTGTGTCTCTATTGAGAGTGATCCCTGGGGATTGTATCACTATTTAGAGTGATCCTTGGGGATTGTGTCTCTATTGGGAGTGATCCTTGGGGATTGTGTCATTATTTAGAGTGATCCTTGGGGATTGTGTCACTCTTTAGAGTGATCCTTGGGGATTGTGTCACTATTTAGAGTGATCCTTTGGGATTGTGTCAATATTTAGAGTGATCCTTGGGTATTGTGTCACTATTTAGAGTGATCCTTGGGGGTTGTGTCATTATTTAGAGTGATCCTTGGGCATTGTGTCACTATTTAGAGTGTTCCTTGGGATTGTGTCACTATTTAGAGTTATCCTTGGGGGATTGTGTCTCTATTGACAGTGATCCTTGGGGATTGCGTCACTATATTGAGTGGTCCTTGGGAATTGTGTCATTATATAGAGTGTCCTTGGGGATTGTATCACTATTTAGAGTGATCCTTGTGGATTGTATCACCATTTAGAGTGATCCTTGGGGATTGTGTCACTATTTAGAGTGATCCTTGGGGATTGTGTCACTATTTAGTGTGATCCTTGTGGATTGTGTCACTATTTAGAGTGATCCTTGGGGATTGTGTCACTATTTAGAGTGATCCTTGGGGATTGTGTTAGTATTTCGTGTGATCCATGGGGATTGTGTCACTATTTAGAGTGATCCTTGGGAATTGTGTCATTATATAGAGTGTCCTTGGGGATTGTATCACTATTTAGAGTGATCCTTGTGGATTGTATCACCATTTAGAGTGATCCTTGGGGATTGTGTCACTATTTAGAGTGATCCTTGGGGATTGTGTCTCTATTGAGAGTGATCCTTGGGGATTGTGTCACTATTTAGAGTGATCCTTGTGGATTGTGTCATTATTTAGAGTGATCCTTGGGTATTGTGTCACAATCCCATTGTTTAAGAAGGTGAACAGAGACTTCCCCGGGAATTATAGACCGGTGAGTCTCACTTCTGTTGTCGGCAAGATGTTGGAAAAAATTATAAGGGATAGGATTTATAGTTATTTGGAGAGTAATGAATTGATAGGTGATAGTCAGCATGGTTTTGTGGCAGGTAGGTCGTGCCTTACTAACCTTATTGAGTTTTTTGAGAAAGTGACCAAGGAGGTGGATGGGGGCAAGGCAGTGGACGTGGTATATATGGATTTTAGTAAGGCGTTTGATAAGGTTCACCATGGTAGGCTTCTGCAGAAAATGCAGATGTATGGGATTGGGGGTGATCTAGGAAATTGGATCAGGAATTGGCTAGCGGATAGGAAACAGAGGGTGGTGGTTGATAGTAAATATTCATCATGGAGTGCGGTTACAAGTGGTGTACCTCAGGGATCTGTTTTGGGGCCACTGCTGTTTGTAATATTTATTAATGATCTGGATGAGGGTATAGTTGGGTGGATTAGCAAATTTGCTGATGACACCAAAGTCGGTGGTGTGGTAGACAGTGAGGAAGGGTGTCGTAGTTTGCAGGAAGACTTAGACAGGTTGCAAAGTTGGGCCGAGAGGTGGCGGATGGAGTTTAATGCGGAGAAGTGTGAGGTAATTCACTTTGGTAGGAATAACAGATGTGTTGAGTATAGGGCTAACGGGAGGACTTTGAATAGTGTGGAGGAGCAGAGGGATCTAGGTGTATGTGTGCATAGATCCCTGAAAGTTGGGAATCAAGTAGATAAGGTTGTTAAGAAGGCATATGGTGTCTTGGCGTTTATTGGTAGGGGGATTGAATTTAGGAGTCGTAGCGTTATGTTGCAACTGTACACAACTCTGGTGCGGCCGCACTTGGAGTACTGTGTGCAGTTCTGGTCCCCACATTACAGGAAGGATGTGGAGGCTTTGGAGAGGGTGCAGAGGAGGTTTACCAGGATGTTGCCTGGTATGGAGGGGAGATCCTATGAGGAGAGGCTGAGGGATTTGGGATTGTTTTCGCTGGAAAGGCGGCGGCTAAGAGGGGATCTTATTGAAACATATAAGATGATTAGAGGTTTAGATAGGGTGGATAGTGATAGCCTTTTTCCTCTGATGGAGAAATCCAGCACGAGGGGGCATTGCTTTAAATTGAGGGGGGGTAGTTATAGAACCGATGTCAGGGGTAGGTTCTTTACCCAGAGGGTGGTGAGGGATTGGAATGCCCTGCCAGCATCAGTAGTAAATGCGCCTAGTTTGGGGGCGTTTAAGAGATCCGTAGATAGGTTCATGGACGAAAAGAAATTGGTTTAGGTTGGAGGGTCACAGTTTTTTTTTTTTTTAACTGGTCGGTGCAACATCGTGGGCCGAAGGGCCTGTTCTGCGCTGTAATGTTCTATGTTCTATGTTCTATTTAGAGTGATCCTTGGGGATTGTGTCACGATTTAGAGTGAGCCTTGGGGATTGTGTCACTATTTAGAGTGATACTTGGGAATTGTGTCACTATTTCGAGTGATCCTTGGGGATTGTGTCACTATTTTGAGTGATCCTTGGGGATTGTGTCATTATTTAGAGTGATCCTTGGGGATTGTGTCACTATTTAGAGTGATCCTTGGGGATTGTGCCACTATTTAGAGTGATCCTTGGGGATTGTGTCACGATTTAGAGTGATCCTTGGGGTTTGTGTCACTATTTAAAGTGATCCTCGTGGATTGTGTCACTATTTAGAGTGATCCTTGGGGATTGTGTAACTATTTGTAGAGATCCTTGGGGATTGTGTCACTATTTAGAGTGATCCTTGGGGATTGTGTCACTATTTAGAGTGATCCTTGGGGATTGTGTCATTATTTAGAGTGATCCTTGGGGATTGTGTCACTATTTAGAGTGATCCTTGGGGATTGTGTCACGATTTAGAGTGTTCCTTGGGATTGTGTCACTATTTAGAGTTATCCTTGTGGGGTTGTGTCTCTATTGAGAGTGATCCTTGGGGATTGTGTCACTATATTGAGTGATCCTTGGGAATTGTTTCATTATTTTTAGTGTCCTTGGGGATTGTATCACTATTTAGAGTGATCCTTGTGGATTGTATCACTATTTAGAGTGATCCTTGGGGATTGTGTCACTATTTAGAGTGATCCTTGGGGATTGTGTCTCTATTGAGATTGATCCTTGGGGATTGTGTCACTATTTAGAGTGATCCTTGTGGATTGTGTCATGATTTAGAGTGATCCTTGGGGATTGTGTCAGTATTTAGAGTTATACTTGGGTATTGTGTCACTATTTAGAGTGATCCTTGGGGATTGTGTCACGATTTAGAGTGATCCTTGGGGATTGTGTCACTATTTAGAGTGATCCTTGGGGATTGTGTCACTATTTAGAGTGATCCTTGGGGATTGAGTCACAATTGAAAGTAATCCTTGGGAATTGTGTCACTATTTAGAGTGATCCTTGGGGACTGTGTCACTATTTAGAGTGATCCTTGGGGATTGTGTCACTATTTAGAGTGATCCTTGGGGATTGTGTCACTATTTAGAGTGATCCTTGGGGATTGTGTCACGATTTAGAGTGATCCTTGGGGATTGTGTCACTATTTAGAGTGATACTTGGGAATTGTGTCACTATTTCGAGTGATCCTTGGGGATTGTGTCATTATTTAGAGTGATCCTTGGGGATTGAGTCACAATTGAGAGTAATGCTTGGGAATTGTGTCACTATTTAGAGTGATCCTTGGGGATTGTGTCACTATTTAGAGTGATCCTTGTGGATTGTGTCACTATTTAGAGTGATCCTTGGGGATTGTGTCACTATTTAGAGTGATCCTTGGGGATTGTGTTAGTATTTCGTGTGATCCTTGGGGATTGTGTCACTATTTAGAGTGATCCTTGTGGATTGTGTCACTATTTAGATTGATCCTTGGGTATTGTGTCACTATTTAGAGTGATCCTTGGGCATTGTTTTAGTATTTAGAGTGATCTGTGGGGATTGTGTCACTATTTAGAGTGTCCCTTGGGATTGTGTCACTATTTAGAGTTATCCTTGGGGGATTGTGTCTCTATTGAGAGTGATCCTTGGGGATTGTGTCACTATTTAGAGTGATCCTTGGGGATTGTGTCTCTATTGAGAGTGATCCTTGGGGATTGTGTCATTATTTAGAGTGATCCTTTGGGATTGTGTCTCTATTGAGAGTGATCCTTGGGGATTGTGTCACTACATTGAGTGATCCTTGGGAATAGTTTCATTATTTAGAGTGTCCTTGGGGATTGTATCACTATTTAGAGTGATGCTTGGGGATTGTGTCTCTATTGAGAGTAATCCTTGGGGATTGTGTCACTATTTAGAGTGATCCTTGTGGATTGTGTCATTATTTAGAGTGATCCTTGGGGATTGTGTAACTATTTGTAGAGATCCTTGGGGATTGTGTCACTATTTAGAGTGATCCTTGGGGATTGTGTCACTATTTAGAGTGATCCTTGGGGATTGTGTCATTATTTAGAGTGATCCTTGGGGATTGTGTCACTATTTAGAGTGATCCTTGGGGATTGTGTCACGATTTAGAGTGTTCCTTGGGATTGTGTCACTATTTAGAGTTATCCTTGTGGGGTTGTGTCTCAATTGAGAGTGATCCTTGGGGATTGTGTCACTATATTGAGTGATCCTTGGGAATTGTTTCATTATTTTTAGTGTCCTTGGGGATTGTATCACTATTTAGAGTGATCCTTGTGGATTGTATCACTATTTAGAGTGATCCTTGGGGATTGTGTCACTATTTAGAGTGATCCTTGGGGATTGTGTCTCTATTGAGATTGATCCTTGGGGATTGTGTCACTATTTAGAGTGATCCTTGTGGATTGTGTCATGATTTAGAGTGATCCTTGGGGATTGTGTCACGATTTAGAGTGATCCTTGGGGATTGTGTCACTATTTAGAGTGATCCTTGGGGATTGTGTCACTATTTAGAGTGATCCTTGGGGATTGAGTCACAATTGAAAGTAATCCTTGGGAATTGTGTCACTATTTAGAGTGATCCTTGGGGACTGTGTCACTATTTAGAGTGATCCTTGGGGATTGTGTCACTATTTAGAGTGATCCTTGGGGATTGTGTCACTATTTAGAATGATCCTTGGGGATTGTGTCACGATTTAGAGTGATCCTTGGGGATTGTGTCACTATTTAGAGTGATACTTGGGAATTGTGTCACTATTTCGAGTGATCCTTGGGGATTGTGTCACTATTTACAGTGATCCTTGGGGATTGAGTCACAATTGAGAGTAATGCTTGGGAATTGTGTCACTATTTAGAGTGATCCTTGGGGATTGTGTCACTATTTAGAGTGATCCTTGTGGATTGTGTCACTATTTAGAGTGATCCTTGGGGATTGTGTCAGTATTTAGAGTGATCCTTGGGGATTGTGTTAGTATTTCGTGTGATCCTTGGGGATTGTGTCACTATTTAGAGTGATCCTTGTGGATTGTGTCACTATTTAGATTGATCCTTGGGTATTGTGTCACTATTTAGAGTGATCCTTGGGCATTGTTTTAGTATTTAGAGTGATCCGTGGGGATTGTGTCTCTATTGAGATTGATCCTTGGGGATTGTGTCACTATTTAGAGTGATCCTTGTGGATTGTGTCATGATTTAGAGTGATCCTTGGGGATTGTGTCAGTATTTAGAGTTATACTTGGGTATTGTGTCACTATTTAGAGTGATCCTTGGGGATTGTGTCACTATTTAGAGTGATCCTTGGGGATTGTGTCACTATTTAGAGTGATCCTTGGGGATTGAGTCACAATTGAAAGTAATCCTTGGGAATTGTGTCACTATTTAGAGTGATCCTTGGGGACTGTGTCACTATTTAGAGTGATCCTTGGGGATTGTGTCACTATTTAGAGTGATCCTTGGGGATTGTGTCACTATTTAGAGTGATCCTTGGGGATTGTGTCACGATTTAGAGTGATCCTTGGGGATTGTGTCACTATTTAGAGTGATACTTGGGAATTGTGTCACTATTTCGAGTGATCCTTGGGGATTGTGTCATTATTTAGAGTGATCCTTGGGGATTGAGTCACAATTGAGAGTAATGCTTGGGAATTGTGTCACTATTTAGAGTGATCCTTGGGGATTGTGTTAGTATTTCGTGTGTCCCTGTGTGTATCTGTGATTCTCTCTCTGTGTCCCTGTGTGTATCTGTGATTCTCTCTGTGTCCCTGTGTATATCTGTGATTTTCTCTCTGTGTCCCTGTGTGTATCTGTGATTCTCTCTGTGTCCCTGTGTGTATCTGTGATTCTCTCTCTGTGTCCCTGTGTGTATCTGTGATTCTCTCTCTGTGTCCCTGTGTGTATCTGTGATTCTCTCTCTGTGTCCCTGTGTGTATCTGTGATTCTCTCTCTGTGTCCCTGTGTGATTCTGCGATTCTCTCTGTGTCCCTGTGTGTATCTGTGATTCTCTCTCTTTGTGTTCCTGTGTGTCTCTGTGATTCTCTCTCTGTGTCCCTGTGTGTATCTGTGATTCTCTCTCTGTGTGTCCCTGGGTGTATCTATGATTCTCTCTCTGTGTGTCCCTGTGTGTATCTGTGATGCTCTCTGTGTATCCCTGTCTGTACCTGTGATTCTCTCTGTGTCCCTGTGTGTATCTGTGATTCTCTCTGTGTCCCTGTGTCTATCTTTGATTCTCTCTCTGTGTTCCTGTGCGTATCTGTGATTCTCTCTGTGTCCCTGTGTGTGTCTGTGATTCTCTCTCTGTGTTCCTGTGTGTTTCAGTGATTCTCTCTGTGTCCCTGTGTGTGTTTGTGATTCTCTCTGTGTTCCTGTGTGTTTCTGTGATTCTCTCTGTGTCCCTGTGTGTATCTGTGATTCGCTCTCTGTGTGTGCCCCAGTGTGTATCTGTGATTCTCTCTCTCTGTGTCCCTGTGTGTATCTGTGATTTTCTCTGTGTCCCTGTGTGTGTCTGTGATTCTCTCTGTGTTCCTGTGTGTTTCTGTGATTCTCTCTATGTGTTCCTGTGTGTATCTGTGATTTTCTCTCTGTCCCTGTGTGTATCTGTGTTTTTCTTTCCCTTTCCGTCCCTGAACAGTGTCTTTAAAAGCAAAGATAACTGAATGAATGATGCGGATATCGCCTTAAACATTCCCTCTGTCCACCTCTGTGCAGTTTTCCAGCAATGTGTACAGTCTACAAACTGCAGGGAAGAAGTAATTCCCTCCTGTGACGGCTCCTTACACACCTCCAATCTGTAACCTGGAAGGACAAGGATGTGAGAAACATTACAACGTCACCACCTGAAAGTTCATCTCCGAATCACACACCATCCTGACTTGGAATCTATATTGTCGTTCCTTCACTGTCGCTGAGGCAAATCCAGTAACTCCCTCCTGAACTGCAAGGCCAGCAGGAATGAGCCATCACATGTTGCCCTTGAGAATGTGATGGTGAGCTGCTTTTTGACATTGCTGCTGTCCATTGGGTGTTGGGGAGGAAGTGTCTGGATTTGACTCAGTGACAGCAATGGAACAGTGATAGTGTTCCAAGTCAGCATAGTGTGTGTATTGGAGGTGCTGTTGCTGATGGTGATGTTCTCAGTTTCTGCTCTGTCTCGGAATAGTGTTTATTGGTTAGGAAGGTGCTGTTGAAGGAGTCTTGGTGAATTCCTGCAGTGGATCTTGTTGGTGTGACAGACTGCAGTGCCTGTACAATGGTGATGGACGAGGTTAATGTTTATTAGATGTGATGGGGTGACACTTTAATTCCGCTCTGTACCTGTGGTTAGCTGTGTTTGCTTTTCTCTCAGTCCATCTTTGCCTCGCGGTAACATTCTGTCTCTCTCCCCAGTCTGTATCTGTGAATCTCCCGCACTCCCACAATCGCCGTGCAAATAGATTTCCCATTCACCATAACATTTTTCACATGCGATTCCTATGTGTATGTGTCATTCCCTCTTTGTGTTCCTGTGTGCACCAACGATTCTCTCTCTGTGTTCCTGTGTGTATCTGTGATTCTCTCTCTGTGTCCCTGTGTGTATCTGTGATTCTCTCTCTCTGTGTCCCTGTGTGTATCTCTGATTCTCTCTCTGTGTTCCTGTGCGTATCTGTGATTCTCTCTGTGTCCCTGTGTGTGTCTGTGATTCTCTCTGTGTTCCTGTGTGTTTCTGTGATTCTCTCTCTGTGTCCCTGTGTGTGTCTGTGATTCTCTCTCTGTGTTCCTGTGTGTATCTGTGATTCTCTCTCTGTGTCCCTGTGTGTATCTGTGATTCTCTCTCTGTGTCCCTGTGTGTGTCTGTGATTCTCTCTCTGTGTCCCTGTGTGTTTCTGTGATTCTCTCTCTGTGTCCCTGTGTGTATCTGTGATTCTCTCTGTGTCCCTGTGTGTATCTGTGATTCTCTCTGTGTCCCTGTGTGTTTCTGTGATTCTCTCTCTGTGTCCCTGTGTGTATCTGTGATTCTCTCTGTGTCCCTGTGTATATCTGTGATTCTCAATGTGTCCCTGTCTGTATCTGTGATTCTCTCTGTGACCCTGTGTGTATCTGTGATTCTCTCTCTTTGTGTTCCTGTGTGTATCTGTGATTCTCTCTCTGTGTCCCTGTGTGTATCTGTGATTCTCTCTCTTTGTCCCTGTGTGTTTCTGTGATTTTCTTTGTGTTCCTGTGTGTTTCTGTGATTTTCTCTGTGTTCCTGTGTGTATCTGTGATACTCTCTGTGTCCCTGTGTGTATCTGTGATTCTCTCTCTCTGTGTCCCTGTGTGTATCTTTGATTCTCTCTCTGTGTTCCTGTGCGTATCTGTGATTCTCTCTGTGTCCCTGTGTGTGTCTGTGATTCTCTCTCTGTGTTCCTGTGTGTTTCAGTGATTCTCTCTGTGTCCCTGTGTGTGTTTGTGATTCTCTCTGTGTTCCTGTGTGTTTCTGTGATTCTCTCTGTGTCCCTGTGTGTATCTGTGATTCGCTCTCTGTGTGTGCCCCAGTGTGTATCTGTGATTCTCTCTCTCTGTGTCCCTGTGTGTATCTGTGATTTTCTCTGTGTCCCTGTGTGTGTCTGTGATTCTCTCTGTGTTTCTGTGATTCTCTCTATGTGTTCCTGTGTGTATCTGTGATTTTCTCTCTGTCCCTGTGTGTATCTGTGTTTTTCTTTCCCTTTCTGTCCCTGAACAGTGTCTTTAAAAGCAAAGATAACTGAATGAATGATGCGGATATCGCCTTAAACATTCCCTCTGTCCACCTCTGTGCAGTTTTCCAGCAATGTGTACAGTCTACAAACTGCAGGGAAGAAGTAATTCCCTCCTGTGACGGCTCCTTACACACCTCCAATCTGTAACCTGGAAGGACAAGGATGTGAGAAACATTACAACGTCACCACCTGAAAGTTCATCTCCGAATCACACACCATCCTGACTTGGAATCTATATTGTCGTTCCTTCACTGTCGCTGAGGCAAATCCAGTAACTCCCTCCTGAACTGCAAGGCCAGCAGGAATGAGCCATCACATGTTGCCCTTGAGAATGTGATGGTGAGCTGCTTTTTGACATTGCTGCTGTCCATTGGGTGTTGGGGAGGAAGTGTCTGGATTTGACTCAGTGACAGCAATGGAACAGTGATAGTGTTCCAAGTCAGCATAGTGTGTGTATTGGAGGTGCTGTTGCTGATGGTGATGTTCTCAGTTTCTGCTCTGTCTCGGAATAGTGTTTATTGGTTAGGAAGGTGCTGTTGAAGGAGTCTTGGTGAATTCCTGCAGTGGATCTTGTTGGTGTGACAGACTGCAGTGCCTGTACAATGGTGATGGACGAGGTTAATGTTTATTAGATGTGATGGGGTGACACTTTAATTCCGCTCTGTACCTGTGGTTAGCTGTGTTTGCTTTTCTCTCAGTCCATCTTTGCCTCGCGGTAACATTCTGTCTCTCTCCCCAGTCTGTATCTGTGAATCTCCCGCACTCCCACAATCGCCGTGCAAATAGATTTCCCATTCACCATAACATTTTTCACATGCGATTCCTATGTGTATGTGTCATTCCCTCTTTGTGTTCCTGTGTGCACCAACGATTCTCTCTCTGTGTTCCTGTGTGTATCTGTGATTCTCTCTCTGTGTCCCTGTGTGTATCTGTGATTCTCTCTCTCTGTGTCCCTGTGTGTATCTCTGATTCTCTCTCTGTGTTCCTGTGCGTATCTGTGATTCTCTCTGTGTCCCTGTGTGTGTCTGTGATTCTCTCTGTGTTCCTGTGTGTTTCTGTGATTCTCTCTCTGTGTCCCTGTGTGTGTCTGTGATTCTCTCTCTGTGTTCCTGTGTGTATCTGTGATTCTCTCTCTGTGTCCCTGTGTGTATCTGTGATTCTCTCTCTGTGTCCCTGTGTGTGTCTGTGATTCTCTCTCTGTGTCCCTGTGTGTTTCTGTGATTCTCTCTCTGTGTCCCTGTGTGTATCTGTGATTCTCTCTGTGTCCCTGTGTGTATCTGTGATTCTCTCTGTGTCCCTGTGTGTTTCTGTGATTCTCTCTCTGTGTCCCTGTGTGTATCTGTGATTCTCTCTGTGTCCCTGTGTATATCTGTGATTCTCAATGTGTCCCTGTCTGTATCTGTGATTCTCTCTGTGACCCTGTGTGTATCTGTGATTCTCTCTCTTTGTGTTCCTGTGTGTATCTGTGATTCTCTCTCTGTGTCCCTGTGTGTATCTGTGATTCTCTCTCTTTGTCCCTGTGTGTTTCTGTGATTTTCTTTGTGTTCCTGTGTGTTTCTGTGATTTTCTCTGTGTTCCTGTGTGTATCTGTGATACTCTCTGTGTCCCTGTGTGTATCTGTGATTCTCTCTCTCTGTGTCCCTGTGTGTATCTTTGATTCTCTCTCTGTGTTCCTGTGCGTATCTGTGATTCTCTCTGTGTCCCTGTGTGTGTCTGTGATTCTCTCTCTGTGTTCCTGTGTGTTTCAGTGATTCTCTCTGTGTCCCTGTGTGTGTTTGTGATTCTCTCTGTGTTCCTGTGTGTTTCTGTGATTCTCTCTGTGTCCCTGTGTGTATCTGTGATTCGCTCTCTGTGTGTGCCCCAGTGTGTATCTGTGATTCTCTCTCTCTGTGTCCCTGTGTGTATCTGTGATTTTCTCTGTGTCCCTGTGTGTGTCTGTGATTCTCTCTGTGTTTCTGTGATTCTCTCTATGTGTTCCTGTGTGTATCTGTGATTTTCTCTCTGTCCCTGTGTGTATCTGTGTTTTTCTTTCCCTTTCTGTCCCTGAACAGTGTCTTTAAAAGCAAAGATAACTGAATGAATGATGCGGATATCGCCTTAAACATTCCCTCTGTCCACCTCTGTGCAGTTTTCCAGCAATGTGTACAGTCTACAAACTGCAGGGAAGAAGTAATTCCCTCCTGTGACGGCTCCTTACACACCTCCAATCTGTAACCTGGAAGGACAAGGATGTGAGAAACATTACAACGTCACCACCTGAAAGTTCATCTCCGAATCACACACCATCCTGACTTGGAATCTATATTGTCGTTCCTTCACTGTCGCTGAGGCAAATCCAGTAACTCCCTCCTGAACTGCAAGGCCAGCAGGAATGAGCCATCACATGTTGCCCTTGAGAATGTGATGGTGAGCTGCTTTTTGACATTGCTGCTGTCCATTGGGTGTTGGGGAGGAAGTGTCTGGATTTGACTCAGTGACAGCAATGGAACAGTGATAGTGTTCCAAGTCAGCATAGTGTGTGTATTGGAGGTGCTGTTGCTGATGGTGATGTTCTCAGTTTCTGCTCTGTCTCGGAATAGTGTTTACTGGTTAGGAAGGTGCTGTTGAAGGAGTCTTGGTGAATTCCTGCAGTGGATCTTGTTGGTGTGACAGACTGCAGTCCCTGTACAATGGTGATGGACGAGGTTAATGTTTATTAGATGTGATGGGGTGACACTTTAATTCCGCTCTGTACCTGTGGTTAGCTGTGTTTGCTTTTCTCTCAGTCCATCTTTGCCTCGCGGTAACATTCTGTCTCTCTCCCCAGTCTGTATCTGTGAATCTCCCGCACTCCCACAATCGCCGTGCAAATAGATTTCCCATTCACCATAACATTTTTCACATGCGATTCCTATGTGTATGTGTCATTCCCTCTTTGTGTTCCTGTGTGCACCAACGATTCTCTCTCTGTGTTCCTGTGTGTATCTGTGATTCTCTCTCTGTGTCCCTGTGTGTATCTGTGATTCTCTCCTCTGTGTCCCTGTGTGTATCTCTGATTCTCTCTCTGTGTTCCTGTGCGTATCTGTGATTCTCTCTGTGTCCCTGTGTGTGTCTGTGATTCTCTCTGTGTTCCTGTGTGTTTCTGTGATTCTCTCTCTGTGTCCCTGTGTGTGTCTGTGATTCTCTCTCTGTGTTCCTGTGTGTATCTGTGATTCTCTCTCTGTGTCCCTGTGTGTATCTGTGATTCTCTCTCTGTGTCCCTGTGTGTGTCTGTGATTCTCTCTCTGTGTCCCTGTGTGTTTCTGTGATTCTCTCTCTGTGTCCCTGTGTGTATCTGTGATTCTCTCTGTGTCCCTGTGTGTATCTGTGATTCTCTCTGTGTCCCTGTGTGTTTCTGTGATTCTCTCTCTGTGTCCCTGTGTGTATCTGTGATTCTCTCTGTGTCCCTGTGTATATCTGTGATTCTCAATGTGTCCCTGTCTGTATCTGTGATTCTCTCTGTGACCCTGTGTGTATCTGTGATTCTCTCTCTTTGTGTTCCTGTGTGTATCTGTGATTCTCTCTCTGTGTCCCTGTGTGTATCTGTGATTCTCTCTCTTTGTCCCTGTGTGTTTCTGTGATTTTCTTTGTGTTCCTGTGTGTTTCTGTGATTTTCTCTGTGTTCCTGTGTGTATCTGTGATACTCTCTGTGTCCCTGTGTGTATCTGTGATTCTCTCTCTCTGTGTCCCTGTGTGTATCTTTGATTCTCTCTCTGTGTTCCTGTGCGTATCTGTGATTCTCTCTGTGTCCCTGTGTGTGTCTGTGATTCTCTCTCTGTGTTCCTGTGTGTTTCAGTGATTCTCTCTGTGTCCCTGTGTGTGTTTGTGATTCTCTCTGTGTTCCTGTGTGTTTCTGTGATTCTCTCTCTGTGTCCCTGTGTGTTTCTGTGATTCTCTCTCTGTGTCCCTGTGTGTATCTGTGATTCTCTCTGTGTCCCTGTGTATATCTGTGATTCTCTCTGTGTCCCTTTGTGTATCTGTGATTCTCTCTGTGACCCTGTGTGTATCTGTGATTCTCTCTGTGTCCCTGTGTATATCTGTGATTCTCTCTCTGTGTACTTTGTGTATCTGTGATTCTCTCTCTTTGTGTCCCTGTGTGTATCTGTGATTCTCTCTCTGTGTGTTCCTGTGTGTATCTGTGATTCTCTCTCTGTGTCCCTGTGTGTATCTGTGATTCTCTCTCTTTGTGTTCCTGTGTGTATCTGTGATTCTCTCTCTGTGTCCCTGTGTGTATCTGTGATTCTCTCTCTGTGTCCCTGTGTGTTTCTGTGATTTTCTTTGTGTTCCTGTGTGTTTCTGTGATTCTCTATGTGTCCCTGTCTGTATCTGTGATTCTCTCTGTGACCCTGTGTGTATCTGTGATTCTCTCTTTGTCCCTGTGTATATCTGTGATTCTCTCTCTGTATACTTTGTGTATCTGTGATTCTCTCTCTGTGTGTCCCTGTGTGTATCTGTGATTCTCTCTCTGTGTGTCCCTGTGTGTATCTGTGATTCTCTCTCTCTGTGTCCCTTTGTGTATCTTTGATTCTCTCTCTGTGTTCCTGTGCGTATCTGTGATTCTCTCTGTGTCCCTGTGTCTGTCTGTGATTCTCTCTCTGTGTTCCTGTGTGTTTCTGTGATTCTCTCTGTGTCCCTGTGTGTGTTTGTGATTCTCTCTGTGTTCCTGTGTGTTTCTGTGATCTCTCTGTGTCCCTGTATGTATCTGTGATTCTCTCTCTGTGTGTCCCTGTGTGTATCTGTGATTCTCTCTCTCTGTGTCCCTGTGTGTATCTTTGATTCTATCTCTGTGTTCCTGTGCGTATCTGTGATTCTCTCTGTGTCCCTGTGTGTGTCTGTGATTCTCTCTCTGTGTTCCTGTGTGTATCTGTGATTTTCTGTGTGTTCCTGTGTGTTTCTGTGATTCTCTCTCTGTGTTCCTGTGCGTATCTGTGATACTCTCTGTGTCCCTGGGTGTGTCTGCGATTCTCTCTGTGTTCCTGTGTGTTTCTGTGATTCTCTCTCTGTGTCCCTGTGTGTGTCTGTGATTCTCTCTCTCTGTGTCCCTGTGTGTATCTGTGATTTTCTCTGTGTCCCTGTGTGTGTCTGTGATTCTCTCTGTGTTCCTGTGTGTTTCTGTGATTCTCTCTCTGTGTTCCTGTGTGTATCTGTGATTTTCTCTCTGTCCCTGTGTGTATCTGTGTTTTTCTTTCCCTTTCTGTCCCTGAACAGTGTCTTTAAAAGCAAAGATAACTGAATGAATGATGCGGATATCGCCTTAAACATTCCCTCTGTCCACCTCTGTGCAGTTTTCCAGCAATGTGTACAGTCTACAAACTGCAGGGAAGAAGTAATTCCCTCCTGTGACGGCTCCTTACACACCTCCAATCTGTAACCTGGAAGGACAAGGATGTGAGAAACATTACAACGTCACCACCTGAAAGTTCATCTCCGAATCACACACCATCCTGACTTGGAATCTATATTGTCGTTCCTTCACTGTCGCTGAGGCAAATCCAGTAACTCCCTCCTGAACTGCAAGGCCAGCAGGAATGAGCCATCACATGTTGCCCTTGAGAATGTGATGGTGAGCTGCTTTTTGACATTGCTGCTGTCCATTGGGTGTTGGGGAGGAAGTGTCTGGATTTGACTCAGTGACAGCAATGGAACAGTGATAGCGTTCCAAGTCAGCATGGTGTGTGTATTGGAGGTGCTGATGCTGATGGTGATATTCTCAGTTTCTGCTCTGTCTCGGAATAGTGTTTACTGGTTAGGAAGGTGCTGTTGAAGGAGTCTTGGTGAATTCTTGCAGTGGATCTTGTTGGTGTGACAGACTGCAGTCCCTGTACAATGGTGATGGACGAGGTTAATGTTTATTAGATGTGATGGGGTGACACTTTAATTCCGCTCTGTACCTGTGGTTAGCTGTGTTTGCTTTTCTCTCAGTCCATCTTTGCCTCGCGGTAACATTCTGTCTCTCTCCCCAGTCTGTATCTGTGAATCTCCCGCACTCCCACAATCGCCGTGCAAATAGATTTCCCATTCACCATAACATTTTTCACATGCGATTCCTATGTGTATGTGTCATTCCCTCTTTGTGTTCCTGTGTGCATCAACGATTCTCTCTCTGTGTCCTTGTGTGTATCTGTAATTCTCTCTGTGTCCCTGTGTGTATCTGTGATTCTCTCTGTGTCCCTGTGTATATCTGTGATTTTCTCTCTGTGTCCCTGTGTGTATCTGTGATTCTCTCTGTGTCCCTGTGTGTATCTGTGGTTCTCTCTGTGACCCTGTGTGTATCTGTGATTCTCTCTGTGTCCCTGTGTATACCTGTGATTCTCTCTCTGTGTACTTTGTGTATCTGTGATTCTCTCTCTGTGTGTCCCTGTGTGTATCTGTGATTCTCTCTCTGTGTGTTCCTGTGTGTATGTGTGATTCTCTCCCTGTGTCCCTGTGTGTATCTGTGATTCTCTCTCTTTGTGTTCCTGTGTGTATCTGTGATTCTCTGTCTGTGTCCCTGTGTGTATCTGTGATTCTCTCTCTGTGTCCCTGTGTGTTTCTGTGATTTTCTTTGTGTTCCTGTGTGTTTCTGTGATTTTCTCTGTGTCCCTGTGTGTATCTGTGATTCTCTCTCTCTGTGTCCCTGTGAGTATCTTTGATTCTCTCTCTGTGTTCCTGTGCGTATCTGTGATTCTCTCTGTGTCCCTGTGTGTGTCTGTGATTCTCTCTCTGTGTTCCTGTGTGTTTCTGTGATTCTCTCTGTGTCCCTGTGTGTGTCTGTGATTCTCTCTGTGTTCCTGTGTGTTTCTGTGATTCTCTCTGTGTCCCTGTGTGTATCTGTCATTCGCTCTCTGTGTGTGCCCCAGTGTGTATCTGTGATTCTCTCTCTCTGTGTCCCTGTGTGTATCTGTGATTCTCTCTCTGTGTGTGCCCCAGTGTGTATCTGTGATTCTCTCTCTCTGTGTCCCTGTGTGTATCTGTGATTTTCTCTCTGTGTCCCTGTGTGTTTCTGTGATTTTCTTTGTGTTCCTGTGTGTTTCTGTGATTTTCTCTGTGTCCCTGTGTGTATCTGTGATTCTCTCTCTCTGTGTCCCTGTGAGTATCTTTGATTCTCTCTCTGTGTTCCTGTGCGTATCTGTGATTCTCTCTGTGTCCCTGTGTGTGTCTGTGATTCTCTCTCTGTGTTCCTGTGTGTTTCTGTGATTCTCTCTGTGTCCCTGTGTGTGTCTGTGATTCTCTCTGTGTTCCTGTGTGTTTCTGTGATTCTCTCTGTGTCCCTGTGTGTATCTGTCATTCGCTCTCTGTGTGTGCCCCAGTGTGTATCTGTGATTCTCTCTCTCTGTGTCCCTGTGTGTATCTGTGATTCTCTCTCTGTGTGTGCCCCAGTGTGTATCTGTGATTCTCTCTCTCTGTGTCCCTGTGTGTATCTGTGATTTTCTCTGTGTTCCTGTGTGTTTCTGTGAATCTCTCTCTGTGTTCCTGTGTGTATCTGTGATTCTCTCTCTGTGTCCCTGTGTGTATCTGTGATTCTCTCTCTCTGTGTCCCTGTGTGTATCTCTGATTCTCTCTCTGTGTTCCTGTGCGTATCTGTGATTCTCTCTGTGTCCCTGTGTGTGTCTGTGATTCTCTCTGTGTTCCTGTGTGTTTCTGTGATTCTCTCTCTGTGTCCCTGTGTGTGTCTGTGATTCTCTCTCTGTGTTCCTGTGTGTATCTGTGATTCTCTCTCTGTGTCCCTGTGTGTATCTGTGATTCTCTCTCTGTGTCCCTGTGTGTGTCTGTGATTCTCTCTCTGTGTCCCTGTGTGTTTCTGTGATTCTCTCTCTGTGTCCCTGTGTGTATCTGTGATTCTCTCTGTGTCCCTGTGTATATCTGTGATTTTCTCTGTGTCCCTGTGTGTATCTGTGATTCTCTCTGTGACCCTGTGTGTATATGTGATTCTCTCTGTGTCCCTGTGTATATCTGTGATTCTCTCTCTGTGTACTTTGTGTATCTGTGATTCTCTCTCTTTGTGTCCCAGTGTGTATCTGTGATTCTCTCTCTGTGTGTTCCTGTGTGTATCTGTGATTCTCTCTCTTTGTCCCTGTGTGTATCTGTGATTCTCTCTCTTTGTGTTCCTGTGTGTATCTGTGATTCTCTCTCTGTGTCCCTGTGTGTATCTGTGATTCTCTCTCTGTGTCCCTGTGTGTTTCTGTGATTTTCTTTGTGTTCCTGTGTGTTTCTGTGATTTTCTCTGTGTTCCTGTGTGTATCTGTGATACTCTCTGTGTCCCTGTGTGTATCTGTGATTCTCTTTCTCTGTGTCCCTGTGTGTATCTTTGATTCTCTCTCTGTGTTCCTGTGCGTATCTGTGATTCTCTCTGTGTCCCTGTGTGTGTCTCTGATTCTCTCTCTGTGTTCCTGTGTGTTTCTGTGATTCTCTCTGTGTCCCTGTGTGTGTCTGTGATTCTCTCTGTGTTCCTGTGTGTTTCTGTGATTCTCTCTGTGTCCCTGTGTGTATCTGTGATTCGCTCTCTGTGTGTGCCCCAGTGTGTATCTGTGATTCTCTCTCTCTGTGTCCCTGTGTGTATCTGTGATTTTCTCTGTGTCCCTGTGTGTGTCTGTGATTCTCTCTGTGTTCCTGTGTGTTTCTGTGATTCTCTCTCTGTGTCCCTGTGTGTGTCTGTGATGCTCTCTCTGTGTCCCTGTGTGTTTCTGTGATTTTCTTTGTGTTCCTGTGTGTTTCAGAGTGGTTATCTCTGGACTCTTGCCTGTACCACGGGATAGTTTAGAGAGGAATAGGGAGAGGGAAGGTTTGAATTCATGGCTGAGGGGATGGTGCAGGAGGGAGGGGTTCAGGTACTTAAGCAATTGGGGCTCGTACTGGGGAAGGTGTGACCTCTATGAGAAGGATGGTCTACACCTTAATCAGAAGGGGACCAATATCCTGGGGGGTAAATTTGCTAAGGCCATGCAGGGAGGTTTAAACTGATTCGGGGGGGGGGGGGAGGGATCCTGAGTAGTGGGGCTGAAAGTGAGGGATGCATGGATGGGGACTGCAATGCACGGCATTGCAGAGGTGGGGTGGAGCAGGGTTTGAAATGTGTATACTTCAATGCCAGGAGTATTCGCAATAAAGTGGGTGAACTTGCAGCGTGGATCAGTACCTGGGACTTCGATGTTGTGGCTATTTCAGAGACATGGATAGAGCAGGGGCAGGAATGGATGCTGCAGGTCCCGGGGTTCAAATGTTTTAGTCGAAGTAGGGAAGGAGGTAGAAGAGGGGGAGGGGTAGCATTATTGGTCAGAGATTGTATCACAGTGTCAGAGAGGAGGTTTGATGAGGACTTATCTGTTGAGGTAGTATGGGCGGAGATTAGAAATAGGAGAGGAGAGGTCACCCTGTTGGGAGTCTTTTATAGACCTCCTAAAAGTTCTAGAGAGGTTGAGGAAAGGATTGCGGAGTCAATCCTGCTTAGGAGTGAAAGTAATAGGGCAATTGTTATGGGGGATTTTAACTTGACTAATATTGACTGGAATTGTTATAGCTCTAGCTCGTTAGAGGGGTCAGTTTTTGTTCAAAGCGTGCAGGAAGGTTTTTTGACTCAGTATGGAGACAGGCCAACTAGAGGTGAGGCTATATTGGATCTGGTGCTGGGAAATGAGCCAGACCAGGTGCTAGACTTGGAAGTTGGTGTGCATTTTGGTGATAGTGACCACAATTCGGTTACGTTCACCTTAGTGATGGAAAGGGATAGGCATGAACCTCGGGCCAGTGGTTTTAGCTGGGGGAAGGGTAATTATGAGGCTATTAGGAGAGAATTAGGAAACATAGGTTGGACTAGGAGATTACAGGGACTGGGAACGTCCGACATGTGGAGTTTTTTCAAGGAGCAGCTACTGCGAGTCTGTGATAGGTATGTCCCTGTCAGGCAAGGAGGAATTGGTAGGGCTAGGGAACCGTGGTGCACCAAAAAAGTTTCTTTGTTGGTTAAAAAGAAAAAGGAGGCTTATGTTCGGATGAGACGTGAGCACTCGGGTAGTGCACTAGAAAGCTTTAGATTGGCTAAGAGGGAGTTGAAGAGCGAGCTGAGAAGGGCTAAAAGGGGACATGAGAAGACTTTGGCGGATAGGGTTAAAGAGAATCCTAAGGCGTTCTATAGGTATGTCAAGAACAGAAGGTTGGTTAGGGCAAGTTTAGGGCCAGTTATAGATGGCAGAGGGAAGTTATGTGTGGAACCGAAGGAGATTGGTGAAGCATTGAACCAATATTTCTCTTCGGTGTTCACGCAAGGGGACATGAATATAGCTGAGGAGGACACTGGGTTGCAAGGGAGTAGAATAGACAGTATTACAGTTGATAAGGAGGATGTGCAGGATATTCTGGAGGGTCTGAAAATAGATAAATCCCCTGGTCCGGATGGGATTTATCCAAGGATTCTCTGGGAGGCAAGAGAAGTGATTGCAGAGCCTCTGGCTCTGATCTTCAGGTCGTCGTTGGCCTCTGGTATAGTACCAGAAGATTGGAGGTTAGCGAATGTTGTCCCATTGTTTAAGAAGGGGTACAGAGACTTCCCCGGAAATTATAGACCGGTGAGTCTCACTTCTGTTGTCGGCAAGATGTTGGAAAAAATTATAAGGGATAGGATTTATAGTTATTTGGAGAGTAATGAATTGATAGGTGATAGTCAGCATGGTTTTGTGGCAGGTAGGTCGTGCCTTACTAACCTTATTGAGTTTTTTGAGAAAGTGACCAAGGAGGTGGATGGGGGCAAGGCAGTGGACGTGGTATATATGGATTTTAGTAAGGCGTTTGATAAGGTTCACCATGGTAGGCTTCTGCAGAAAATGCAGATGTATGGGATTGGGGGTGATCTAGGAAATTGGATCAGGAATTGGCTAGCGGATAGGAAACAGAGGGTGGTGGTTGATAGTAAATATTCATCATGGAGTGCGGTTACAAGTGGTGTACCTCAGGGATCTGTTTTGGGGCCACTGCTGTTTGTAATATTTATTAATGATCTGGATGAGGGTATAGTTGGGTGGATTAGCAAATTTGCTGATGACACCAAAGTCGGTGGTGTGGTAGACAGTGAGGAAGGGTGTCGTAGTTTGCAGGAAGACTTAGACAGGTTGCAAAGTTGGGCCGAGAGGTGGCGGATGGAGTTTAATGCGGAGAAGTGTGAGGTAATTCACTTTGGTAGGAATAACAGATGTGTTGAGTATAGGGCTAACGGGAGGACTTTGAATAGTGTGGAGGAGCAGAGGGATCTAGGTGTATGTGTGCATAGATCCCTGAAAGTTGGGAATCAAGTAGATAAGGTTGTTAAGAAGGCATATGGTGTCTTGGCGTTTATTGGTAGGGGGATTGAATTTAGGAGTCGTAGCGTTATGTTGCAACTGTACACAACTCTGGTGCGGCCGCACTTGGAGTACTGTGTGCAGTTCTGGTCCCCACATTACAGGAAGGATGTGGAGGCTTTGGAGAGGGTGCAGAGGAGGTTTACCAGGATGTTGCCTGGTATGGAGGGGAGATCCTATGAGGAGAGGCTGAGGGATTTGGGATTGTTTTCGCTGGAAAGGCGGCGGCTAAGAGGGGATCTTATTGAAACATATAAGATGATTAGAGGTTTAGATAGTGTGGATAGTGATAGCCTTTTTCCTCTGATGGAGAAATCCAGCACGAGGGGGCATGGCTTTAAATTGAGGGGGGTAGTTATAGAACCGATGTCAGGGGTAGGTTCTTTACCCAGAGGGTGGTGAGGGATTGGAATGCCCTGCCAGCATCAGTAGTAAATGCGCCTAGTTGGGGGGCGTTTAAGAGATCCGTAGATAGGTTCATGGACGAAAAGAAATTGGTTTAGGTTGGAGGGTCACAGTTTTTTTTTAACTGGTCGGTGCAACATCGTGGGCCGAAGGGCCTGTTCTGCGCTGTAATGTTCTATGTTCTATGTGTGTTTCTGTGATTTTCTCTGTGTTCCTGTGTGTATCTGTGATTCTCTCTGTGTCCCTGTGTGTATCTCTGATTCTCTCCCTGTGTTCCTGTGTGTTTCTGTGATTCTCTCTGTGTCCCTGTGTGCGTCTGTGATTCTCTCTGTGTTCCTGTGTGTTTCTGTGATTCTCTCTGTGTCCCTGTGTGTATCTGTGATTCTCTCTCTGTGTGTGCCCCAGTGTGTATCTGTGATTCTCTCTCTCTGTGTCCCTGTGTGTATCTGTGATTTTCTCTGTGTTCCTGTGTGTTTCTGTGATTCTCTCTCTGTGTTCCTGTGTGTATCTGTGATTCTCTCTCTGTGTCCCTGTGTGTATCTGTGATTCTCTCTCTCTGTGTCCCTGTGTGTATCTCTGATTCTCTCTCTGTGTTCCTGTGCGTATCTGTGATTCTCTCTGTGTCCCTGTGTGTTTCTGTGACTCTCTCTCTGTGTCCCTGTGTGTGTCTGTGATTCTCTCTGTGTTCCTGTGTGTTTCTGTGATTCTCTCTCTGTGTCCCTGTGTGTGTCTGGGATTCTCTCTCTGTGTTCCTGTGTGAATCTGTGATTCTCTCTCTGTGTCCCTGTGTGTATCTGTAATTCTCTCTCTGTGTCCTTGTGTGTATCTGTGATTCTCTCTCTGTGTCCCTGTGTGTATCTGTGATTTTCTCTGTGTTCCTGTGTATATCTGTGATTCTCTCTCTGTGTCCCTTGTGTATCTGTGATTCTCTCTCTGTGTTCCTGTGTGTATCTGTGATTCTCTCTCTGTGTCCCTGTGTGTATCTCTGATTCTCTCTCTGTGTCCTTGTGTGTATCTGTGATTCTCTCTCTGTGTCCCTGTGTGTATCTGTGATTTTCTCTGTGTCCCTGTGTATATCTGTGATTCTCTCTCTGTGTCCCTTGTGTATCTGTGATTCTCTCTCTGTGTGTCCCTGTGTGTATCTGTGATTCTCTCTCTGTGTCCCTGTGTGTGTCTGTGATTCTCTCTCTGTGTCCCTGTGTGTGTCTGTGATTCTCTCTCTGTGTCCCTGTGTGTTTCTGTGATTCTCTCTCTGTGTCCCTGTGTGTATCTGTGATTCTCTCTGTGTCCCTGTGTATATCTGTGATTCTCTCTGTGTCCCTGTGTGTATCGGTGATTCTCTCTCTCTTTGTCCCTGTGTGTATCTGTGATTCTCTCTCTGTGTCCCTGTGTGATTCTGTCATTCTCTCTGTGTCCCTGTGTGTATCTGTGCTTCTCTCTCTGTGTGTCCCTGGGTGTATCTATGATTCTCTCTCTGTGTGTCCCTGTGTGTATCTGTGATGCTCTCTGTGTGTCCCTGTGTGTATCTGTCATTCTCTCTGTGTCCCTGTGTGTATCTGTGATTCTCTCTGTGTCCCTGTGTGTATCTGTGATTCACTCTGTGTCCCTGTGTTTATCTGTGATTCTCTCTCTGTGTCCCTTGTGTATCTGTGATTCTCTCTCTGTGTTCCTGTGTGTATCTGTGATTCTCTCTCTGTGTCCCTGTGTGTATCTCTGATTCTCTCTCTGTGTCCTTGTGTGTATCTGTGATTCTCTCTCTGTGTCCCTGTGTGTATCTGTGATTTTCTCTGTGTCCCTGTGTATATCTGTGATTCTCTCTCTGTGTCCCTTGTGTATCTGTGATTCTCTCTCTGTGTGTCCCTGTGTGTATCTGTGATTCTCTCTCTGTGTCCCTGTGTGTGTCTGTGATTCTCTCTCTGTGTCCCTGTGTGTGTCTGTGATTCTCTCTCTGTGTCCCTGTGTGTTTCTGTGATTCTCTCTCTGTGTCCCTGTGTGTATCTGTGATTCTCTCTGTGTCCCTGTGTATATCTGTGATTCTCTCTGTGTCCCTATGTGTATCGGTGATTCTCTCTCTCTTTGTCCCTGTGTGTATCTGTGATTCTCTCTCTGTGTCCCTGTGTGATTCTGTCATTCTCTCTGTGTCCCTGTGTGTATCTGTGCTTCTCTCTCTGTGTGTCCCTGGGTGTATCTATGATTCTCTCTCTGTGTGTCCCTGTGTGTATCTGTGATGCTCTCTGTGTGTCCCTGTGTGTATCTGTGATGCTCTCTGTGTGTCCCTGTGTGTATCTGTCATTCTCTCTGTGTCCCTGTGTGTATCTGTGATTCTCTCTGTGTCCCTGTGTGTATCTGTGATTCACTCTGTGTCCCTGTGTGTATCTGTGATACTCTCTCTGTGTTCCAGTGTGTATCTGTGATTTTCTCTCTTTGTCCCTGTGTGTATCTGTGATTCTCTCTCTGTGTCCCTGTGTGATTCTGTCATTCTCACTGTGTCCCTGTGCGTATCAGTGATTCTCTCTCTGTGTCCCTGTGTGTATCTGTGATTCTCTCTCTGTGTCCCTGTGTGTATCTGTGATTCTCTCTCTGTGTCCCTGTGTGTATCTGTGATTCTCTCTCTGTGTGTCCCTGGGTCTATCTATGATTCTCTCTATGTGTGTCCCTGTGTGTATCTGTGATGCTCTCTGTGTGTCCCTGTGTGTATCTGTGATTCTCTGTGTCCCTGTGTGTATCTGTGATTCTCTCTGTGTCCCTGTGTGTATCTGTGATTCACTCTGTGTCCCTGTGTTTATCTGTGTTTCTCTCTCTGTGTTCCAGTGTGTATCTGTGATTCTCTCTCTGTGTCCCTGTGTGTATCTGTGATTCTCTCTCTGTGTGTTCCTGTGTGTATCTGTGATTCTCTCTCTGTGTCCCTGTGTGTATCTGTGATTCTCTCTCTTTGTGTTCCTGTGTGTATCTGTGATTCTCTTTCTGTGTCCCTGTGTGTATCTGTGATTCTCTCTCTGTGTCCCTGTGTGTTTCTGTGATTTTCTTTGTGTTCCTGTGTGTATCTGTGATTCTCTCTGTGTCCCTGTGTGTTTCTGTGATTTTCTCTGTGTCCCTGTGTGTTTCTGTGATTTTGTCTGTGTTCCTGTGTGTATCTGTGATTCTCTCTGTGTCCCTGTGTGTATCTGTGATTCTCGCTCTCTGTGTCCCTGTGTGTATCTTTGATTCTCTCTCTGTGTTCCTGTGCGTATCTGTGATTCTCTCTGTGTCCCTGTGTGTGTCTGTGATTCTCTCTCTGTGTTCCTGTGTGTTTCTGTGATTCTCTCTGTGTCCCTGTGTGTGTCTGTGATTCTCTCTGTGTTCCTGTGTGTTTCTGTGATTCTCTCTGTGTCCCTGTGTGTATCTGTGATTCTCTCTCTGTGTGTGCCCCAGTGTGTATCTGTGATTCTCTCTCTCTGTGTCCCTGTGTGTATCTGTGATTTTCTCTGTGTTCCTGTGTGTTTCAGTGATTCTCTCTCTGTGTTCCTGTGTGTATCTGTGATTCTCTCTCTGTGTCCCTGTGTGTATCTGTGATTCTCTCTCTCTGTCCCTGTGTGTATCTGTGATTCTCGCTCTGTGTCCTTGTGTGTATCTGTGATTCTCTCTCTGTGTCCCTGTGTGTATCTGTGATTTTCTCTGTGTTCCTGTGTATATCTGTGATTCTCTCTCTGTGTCCCTTGTGTATCTGTGATTCTCTCTCTGTGTTCCTGTGTGTATCTGTGATTCTCTCTCTGTGTCCCTGTGTGTATCTGTGATTCTCTCTCTGTGTCCTTGTGTGTATCTGTGATTCTCTCTCTGTGTCCCTGTGTGTATCTGAGATTTTCTCTGTGTCCCTGTGTATATCTGTGATTCTCTCTCAGTGTCCCTTGTGTATCTGTGATTCTCTCTCTGTGTGTCCCTGTGTGTATCTGTGATTCTCTCTGTGTGTCCCTGTGTGCGTCTGTGATTCTCTCTCTGTGTGTCCCTGTGTGCATCTGTGAAGCTCTCTGTGTGTCCCTGTGTGTATCTGTCATTCTCTCTGTGTCCCTGTGTGTATCTGTGATTCTCTCTGTGTCCCTGTGTGTATCTGTGATTCACTCTGTGTCCCTGTGTTTATCTGTGATACTCTCTCTGTGTTCCAGTGTGTATCTGTGATTCTCTCTCTGTGTCCCTGTGTGTATCTGTGATTCTCTCTCTGTGTCCCTGTGTGTATCTGTGATTCTCTCTCTGTGTCCCTGTGTGTATCTGTGATTCTCTCTCTGTGTCCCTGTGTGTATCTGTGATTCTCTCTCTGTGTCCCTGTGTGATTCTGTGATTCTCTCTGTGTCCCTGTGTGTATCTGTGATTCTCTCTCTGTGTGTCCCTGTGTATATCTATGATTCTCTCTCTGTGTGTCCCTGTGTGTATCTGTGATTCTCTCTCTGTGTCCCTTGTGTATCCGTTATTCTCTCTCTGTGTGTCCCTGTGTGTATCTGTGATTCTCTCTCTGTGTCCCTGTGTGTGTCTGTGATTCTCTCTCTGTGTCCCTGTGTGTGTCTGTGATTCTCTCTCTGTGTCCCTGTGTGTTTCTGTGATTCTCTCTCTGTGTCCCTGAGTGTATCTGTGATTCTCTCTGTGTCCCTGTGTATATCTGTGATTCTCTCTGTGTCCCTGTGTGTATCTGTGATTCTCTCTGTGTCCCTGTGTGTATCTGTGATTCTCTCACTGTGTGTCCCTGTGTGTATCTGTGATTCTCTCTCTGTGTCCTTGTGTGTGTCTGTGATTCTCTCTGTGTTCCTGTGTGTTTCTGTGATTCTCTCTGTGTCCCTGTGTGTATCTGTGATTCTCTCTCTGTGTGTGCCCCAGTGTGTATCTGTGATTCTCTCTCTCTGTGTCCCTGTGTGTATCTGTGATTTTCTCTGTGTTCCTGTGTGTTTCTGTGATTCTCTCTCTCTGTGTCCCTGTGTGTATCTCTGATTCTCTCTCAGTGTTCCTCTGCGTATCTGTGATTCTCTCTGTGTCCCTGTGTGTGTCTGTGATTCTCTCTGTGTTCCTGTGTGTTTCTTTGATTCTCTCTCTGTGTCCCTGTGTGTGTCTGTGATTCTCTCTCTGTGTTCCTGTGTGTATCTGTGATTCTCTCTCTGTGTCCCTGTGTGTATCTGTGATTCTCTCTCTGTGTCCTTGTGTGTATCTGTGATTCTCTCTCTGTGTCCCTGTGTGTATCTGTGATTTTCTCTGTGTTCCTGTGTATATCTGTGATTCTCTCTGTGTCCCTGTGTATATCTGTGATTCTCTCTCTGTGTCCCTTGTGTATCTGTGATTCTCTCTCTGTGTGTCCCTGTGTGTATCTGTGATTCTCTCTCTGTGTCCATGTGTGTGTCTGTGATTCTCTCTCTGTGTCCCTGTGTGTGTCTGTGATTCTCTCTCTGTGTCCCTGTGTGTTTCTGTGATTCTCTCTCTGTGTCCCTGTGTGTATCTGTGATTCTGTCTGTGTCCATGTGTATAGCTGTTATTC
The DNA here is from genome assembly GCF_964213995.1 of Mustelus asterias. Lineage (NCBI taxonomy): Eukaryota > Metazoa > Chordata > Chondrichthyes > Carcharhiniformes > Triakidae > Mustelus > Mustelus asterias. The sequence goes on from NW_027590683.1 coordinate 129,532, forward strand.
TCTCTGTGTCCCTCTGTGTATCTGTGATTCTCTCTGTGTCCCTGTATGTATCTGTGATTCTCTCTCTGTGTGTCCCTGTGTGTATCTGTGATTCTCTCTCTGTGTCCCTGTGTGATCCTTTCATTCTCTCTGTGTCCCTGTGTGTATCTGTGATTCTCTCTCTGTGTGTCCCTGGGTGTATCTATGATTTTCTCTGTGTGTGTCCCTGTGTGTATCTGTGATGCTCTCTGTGTGTCCCTGTGTGTATCAGTGATTCTCTCTCTGTGTCCCTGTGTGTATCTGTGATTCTCTCTCTGTGTCCCTGTGTGTATCTGTGATTCTCTCTCTGTGTCCCTGTGTGTATCTGTGACTCTCTCTCTGTGTCCCTGTGTGTATCTGTGATTCTCTCTCTGTGTCCCTGTGTGATTCTGTGATTCTCTCGGTGTCCCTGTGTGTATCTGTGATTCTCTCTCTGTGTGTCCCTGTGTGTATCTATGATTCTCTCTCTGTGTGTCCCTGGGTGTATCTGTGACTCGCTCTCTGTGTCCCTGTGTGTATCTCTGATTCTCTCTCTGTGCCCCAGTGTGTATCTGTGATTCTCTCACTCTGTGTCCCTGTGTGTATCTGTGATTTTCTCTGTGCTCCTGTGTGTATCTATGATTCTCTCTCTGTGTGTCCCTGGGTGTATTTGTGACTCGCTCTCTGTGTCCCTGTGTGTATCTGTGATTCCCTGTCTGTGTCCCTGTGTGATTCTGTCATTCTCTCTGTGTCCCTGTGTGTATCTGTGATTCTCTCTCTGTGTGTCCCTGGGTGTATCTATGATTCTCTCTCTGTGTGTCCCTGTGTGTATCTGTGATGCTCTCTGTGTGTCCCTGTGTGTATCTGTGATTCTCTCTGTGTCCCTGTGTGTTTCTGTGATTCTCTTTGTGTCCCTGTGTGTATCTGTGATTCTCTATCTGTGTCCCTGTGTGTATCTGTGATTCTCCCTCTGTGTCCCTGTGTGTATCTGTGATACTCTCTCTGTCTCCCTGTGTAATTCTGTGCTTCTCTCTGTGTCCCTGTGTGTATCTGTGATTCTCTCCCTGTGTGTCCCTGTGTGTATCTGTGATGCTCTCACTGTGTCCCTGTGTGTATCTGTGATTCTCTCTGTGTCCCTGTGTATGTCTGTGATTCTCTCTGTGTCCCTGTGTGTATCTGTGATTCTCTCTGTGTCCCTGTGTGTATCTGTGATTCTCTCACTGTGTGTCCCTGTGTGTATCTGTGATTCTCTCTCTGTGTCCCTGTGTGATTCTGTCATTCTCTCTGTGTCCCTGTGTGTACCTGTGATTCTCTCTCTGTGTGTCCCTGGGTGTATCTGTGACTCGCTCTCTGTGTCCCTGTGTATATCTCTGATTCTCTCTCTGTGCCCCAGTGTGTATCTGTGATTCTCTCTCTCTGTGTCCCAGTGTGTATCTGTGATGCTCTCACTGTGTCCCTGTGCGTATCTGTGATTCTCTCTGTGTCCCTGTGTGTATCTGTGATTCTCTCTCTGTGTGTTCCTGTGTGTATCTGTGATTCTCTCTCTGTGTCCCTGTGTGTATCTGTGATTCTCTCTCTGTGTCCCTGTGTGTTTCTGTGATTTTCTTTGTGTTCCTGTGTATTTCTGTGATTTTCTCTGTGTTCCTGTGTGTATCTGTGATTCCCTCTGTGTCCCTGTGTGTATCTGTGATTCTCTCTCTCTGTGTCCCTGTGTGTATCTTTGATTCTCTCTCTGTGTTCCTGTGCGTATCTGTGATTCTCTCTGTGTCCCTGTGTGTGTCTGTGATTCTCTCTCTGTGTTCCTGTGTGTTTCTGTGATGTTCTCTGTGTCCCTGTGTGTGTCTGTGATTCTCTCTGTGTTCCTGTGTGTTTCTGTTATTCTCTCTGTGTCCCTGTGTGTATCCGTGATTCTCTCTCTGTGTGTGCCCCAGTGTGTATCTGTGATTCCCTCTCTCTGTGTCCCTGTGTGTATCTGTGATTTTCTCTGTGTTCCTGTGTGTTTCTGTGATTCTCTCTCTGTGTTCCTGTGTGTATCTCTGATTCTCTCTCTGTGTCCCTGTGTGTATCTGTGATTCTCTCTCTCTGTGTCCCTGTGTGTATCTGTGATTCTCTCTCTGTGTCCTTGTGTGTATCTGTGATTCTCTCTCTGTGTCCCTGTGTGTATCTGTGATTTTCTCTGTGTTCCTGTGTATATCTGTGATTCTCTCTGTGTCCCTGTGTATATCTGTGATTCTCTCTCTGTGTCCCTTGTGTATCTGTGATTCTCTCTCTGTGTGTCCCTGTGTATATCTGTGATTCTCTCTCTGTGTCCCTGTGTGTGTCTATGATTCTCTCTCTGTGTCCCTGTGTGTGTCTGTGATTCTCTCTCTGTGTCCCTGTGTGTTTCTGTGATTCTCTCTCTGTGTCCCTGTGTGTATCTGTGATTCTCTCTGTGTCCCTGTGTATATCTGTGATTCTCTCTGTGTCCCTGTGTGTATCTGTGATTCTCTCTGTGTCCCTGTATGTATCTGTGATTCTCTCTCTGTGTGTCCCTGTGTGTATCTGTGATTCTCTCTCTGTGTCCCTGTGTGATCCTGTCATTCTCTCTGTGTCCCTGTGTGTATCTGTGATTCTCTCCCTGTGTGTCCCTGGGTGTATCTATGATTCTCTCTGTGTGTGTCCCTGTGTGTATCTGTGATGCTCTCTGTGTGTCCCTGTGTGTATCAGTGATTCTCTCTCTGTGTCCCTGTGTGTATCTGTGATTCTCTCTCTGTGTCCCTGTGTGTATCTGTGATTCTCTCTCTGTGTCCCTGTGTGTATCTGTGATTCTCTCTCTGTGTCCCTGTGTGTATCTGTGATTCTCTCTCTGTGTCCCTTTGTGATTCTGTGATTCTCTCTGTGTCCCTGTGTGTATCTGTGATTCTCTCTCTGTGTGTCCCTGTGTGTATCTATGATTCTCTCTCTTTGTGTCCCTGGGTGTATCTGTGAGTCGCTCTCTGTGTCCCTGTGTGTATCTATGATTCTCTCTCTGTGTGTCCCTGGGTGTATCTGTGACTCGCTCTCTGTGTCCCTGTGTGTATCTGTGATTCTCTCTCTGTGTCCCTGTGTGATTCTGTCATTCTCTCTGTGTCCCTGTGTGTATCTGTGAATCTCTCTCTGTGTGTCCCTGGGTGTATCTATGATTCTCTCTCTGTGTGTCCCTGTGTGTATCTGTGATGCTCTCTGTGTGTCCCTGTGTGTATCTGTCATTCTCTCTGTGTCCCTGTGTGTTTCTGTGATTCTCTTTGTGTCCCTGTGTGTATCTGTGATTCACTCTGTGTCCCTGTGTTTATCTGTGATTCTCTCTCTGTGTTCCAGTGTGTATCTGTGATTCTCTCTCTGTGTCCCTGTGTGTATCTGTGATTCTCTCTCTGTGTCCCTGTGTGTATCTGTGATTCTCTCTCTGTGTCCCTGTGTGTATCTGTGATTCTCTCTCTGTGTCCCTGTGTGTATCTATGATTCTCTCTCTGTCTCCCTGTGTAATTCTGTGATTCTCTCTGTGTCCCTGTGTGTATCTGTGATTCTCTCCCTGTGTGTCCCTGTGTGTATCTGTGATGCTCTCACTGTGTCCCTGTGTGTATCTGTGATTCTCTCTGTGTCCCTGTGTGTATCTGTGATTCTCTCTGTGTCCCTGTGTGTACCTGTGATTCTCTCTCTGTGTGTCCCTGGGTGTATCTGTGACTCGCTCTCTGTGTCCCTGTGTGTATCTCTGATTCTCTCTCTGTGCCCCAGTGTGTATCTGTGATTCTCTCTCTCTGTGTCCCTGTGTGTATCTGTGATTTGCTCTGTGCTTCTATGTGTTTCTGTGATTCTCTCTCTGTGTTCCTGTGTGTATCTGTGATTCTCTCTCTGTGTCCCTGTGTGTATCTGTGATTCTCTCTCTGTGTCCCTGTGTGTATCTGTGATTTTCTCTCTGTGTCCCTGTGTGTATCTGTGATTTTCTCTGTGTTCGTGTGTGTTTCTGTGATTCTCTCTCTGTGTGTCCCTGTGTGTATCGGTGATTTTCTCTCTGTGTGCCCCAGTGTGTATCTGTGGTTCTCTCTCTGTGTCCCTATGTGTATCTGTGATTTTCTCTCTGTGTCCCTGTGTGTATCTGTGATTCTCTCTGTGTCCCTGTGTGTGTCTGTGATTCTCTCTGTGTTCCTGTGTGTTTCTGTGATTCTCTCTCTGTGTTCCTGTGTGTATCTGTGATTTTCTCTGTGTCCCTGTGTGTATCTGTGTTTTTCTTTCCCTTTCTGTCCCTGAACAGTGTCTTTAAAAGCAAAATAACTGAATGAATGATGCGGATATCGCCTTTAACATTCCCTCTGTCCACCTCTGTGCAGTTTTTCAGCAATGTGTACAGTCTACAAACTGCAGGGAAGAAGTAATTCCCTCCTGTGACGGCTCGTTACACACCTCCAATCTGTAACCTGGAAGGACAAGGATGTGAGAAACATTACAACGTCACCACCTGAAAGTTCATCTCCGAATCACACACCATCCTGACTTGGAATCTATATTGTCGTTCCTTCACTGTCGCTGAGGCAAATCCAGTAACTCCCTCCTGAACTGCAAGGCCAGCAGGAATGAGCCATCACATGTTGCCCTTGAGAATGTGATGGTGAGCTGCTTTTTGACATTGCTGCTGTCCATTGGGTGTTGGGGAGGAAGTGTCTGGATTTGACACAGTGAGAGCAATGGAACAGTGATAGCGTTCCAAGTCAGCATAGTGTGTGTATTGGAGGTGATGTTGCTGATGTTGATGTTCTCAGTTTCTGCTCTGTCTCGGAATAGTGTTTACTGGTTAGGAAGGTGCTGTTGAAGGAGTCTTGGTGAATTCCTGCAGTGGATCTTGTTGGTGTGACAGACTGCAGTCCCTGTACAATGGTGATGGACGAGGTTAATGTTTATTAGATGTGATGGGGTGACACTTTAATTCCGCTCTGTACCTGTGGTTAGCTGTGTTTGCTTTTCTCTCAGTCCATCTTTGCCTCGCGGTAACATTCTGTCTCTCTCCCCAGTCTGTATCTGTGAATCTCCCGCACTCCCACAATCGCCGTGCAAATAGATTTCCCATTCACCATACCATTTTTCACATGCGATTCCTATGTGTATGTGTCATTCCCTCTTTGTGTTCCTGTGTGCATCAACGATTTTCTCTCTGTGTCCTTGTGTGTATCTGTGATTCTCTCTGTGTCCCTGTGTATATCTGTGATTTTCTCTCTGTGTCCCTGTGTGTATCTGTGATTCTCTCTATGTCCCTGTGTGTATCTGTGATTCTCTCTGTGACCCTGTGTGTATCTGTGATTCTCTCTGTGTCCCTGTGTATATCTGTGATTCTCTCTCTGTGTACCTTGTGTATCTGTGATTCTCTCTCTGTGTGTCCCTGTGTGTATCTGTGATTCTCTCTCTGTGTCCCTGTGTGTATCTGTGATTCTCTCTCTGTGTCCCTGTGTGTGTCTGTGATTCTCTCTCTCTGTCCCTGTGTGTTTCTGTGATTCTCTCTCTGTGTCCCTGTGTGTATCTCTGATTCTCTCTGTGTCCCTGTGTATATCTGTGATTCTCTCTGTGTCCCTGTGTGTATCTGTGATTCTCTCTGTGTCCCTGTGTGTATCTGTGATTCTCTCTGTGTCCCTGTGTGTATCTGTGATTCTCTCTGTGTCCCTGGGTTATCTATGATTCTCTCTCTCTGCGTCCCTGTGTGTATCTATGATTCTCTCTGTGTCCCTGTGTATATCTGTGATTCTCTCTCTGTGGCCCTGCGGTTATCTGTGATTCTCTTTGAGTCCCTGTGTAGGTCTATTTCATTGTCTTTTGTGTATATGTGAACATGTTCACATGTCTGTTGTGGTGTCTGTTGATGCAAATCTTTCACAATCTCCCTGTGATTCTATTTCACAATCGCTTTGTTTACCTTGGATTCTCTCAGTGTCTCTGTGTGTATCTCTGATTCTTTCTCTCTGTTCCTGTGTGTATCTTTGATTCTCTCGATGACCCTGTGTGCACCAATGATTTTCTCGCTGTGTCTCTGTGTGTATCTCTGATTCTTTCTCAGTGTCCCTGTGTGTATCTATGATTCTTTCCCTGTGTCCCTGTGTGTACATGTGAATCTCTCACTGTGTCCCTGTGTTTATCTGTGACTACGTCTGTGTCCCTGTGTGTATCTGTGATTCTCTCTCTGTGTGTGTCCCTGTATGCATCTGTGACTCTGTGTCCCTGTGTGTATCTGTGATTCTGTCTCTGTGTATCCCTGTGTGCATCTGTGATTCTGTCTCTGTGTATCCCTGTGTGTATCTGTGATTCACCCTCTGTCTCCCTGTGTATATCTGTGATAATCTCTCTGTGTGTCCCTGTGTGTATCTGTGATTCTCTCTCTGCGTTCCTGTGTGTATCTGTGATTCTCTCTCTCTGTGTACCTGTGTGTATCTGTGATTCTCTCTCTGTCTCCCTGTGTGTATCTGTGAATCTCTCTCTGTATGTCCCTGTGTGTATCTGTGATTCTCTCGCTGTGTCCCTGTGTGTATCTGTGATTCTCTCTCTGCGTGTCCCTGTGTGTATCTGTGATTCTCTCTCTGTGTGTCCCTGTGTGTATCTGTGATTCTCTCGCTGTGTCCCTGTGTGTATCTGTGATTCTCTCTCTGTGTGTCCCGGTGTGTAGCTGTGATTCTCTCTCTGTGTGTCCCTGTGTGTATCTGTGATTCTCTCGCTGTGTCCCTGTGTCCACCTCTGTGTTCCACAGGAGCAGGCTGAGGAGTAAGAAAAAAATGCCAGGCAAGATGTTGGAATGCTCCTCCTGCAGGATGTGGGAGATCAGGGAGACCTCCGGTATCCCTGACGACAGCTCCTGCAAAAGATGCATTCAGCTGCAGCTGCTAGCAAAGCTTGTTAGGGAACTGGAGAAGGAGCTTGATGACCTCCATCTAATTCGGGAGAATGAGGAGTTTATAGACAGTAGCTTTAGGGAGATAGTTTCACCTAAGCAGCAGAGCACAGGAAATTGGGTAACTGTAAGGAGAGAAAGTGGCAGTGTGAAAGGACAGGCAGAGCAGGGTTCCCCTGTGGTCATACCCCTCCACAACAGGTTTCCTGAATTGGATACTGTTGTGGGAGATGCTTTACCTGGGACAAGCTGCGACAGCCGGAACTCTGATACTCAGTCTGGTTCGACAGCGCAAAAGGGTGGGATGAAGAAGAGGAGAGCAGTAGTGATAGGGGACTCAATGGTCAGAGGTACGGACACGAGGTTCTGTGGTCGGGACAGATAATCCCGCATGGTTTGTTGCCTCCCCGGTGCCAAGGTCAGGGATGTCTCTGATCGCGTGCACAGCGTTCTAAAGTGGGAAGGTGATCAGCCAGATGTCGTGGTACACGTCGGTACCAATGACGTGGGAAGGAAGAGTGAGGAGGTCCTAAAGAGTGAGGACAAAGAGCTTGGAAGGAAGTTAAAAAGCAGGACCCCGAGGGTAGTAATCTCAGGATTGCTTCCTGAGCCACATGCCAGTGAGGGCAGGAGTAGGATGCTTGGGCGGATGAACACGTGGCTGAGGAACTGGTGCAGGGGGCAGGGTTTCCAATTCTTGAATCATTGGGACCTCTTTTGGGGCAGGTGGGACCTGTACAAGAGAGACGGGTTACACCTAAACTACAAGGGGACCAATATACTTGCAGGGAGATTTGCTAGTGTTATTGGGGAGTGTTTAAACTAGATTTGCAGGGGGGTGGGAACCAGAGTGCCAGAGCAGATAGTGGAGCAGAGGTCAAAAGACAGGTTAGTTCAAGCAAAATCACAAATGGAAGGGTAGAGTGTGGTGGAAATAATTTTTTCTGGTGTGTCTATTTCAATGCCAGGAGTATTGTGGGGAAGGCAGATGTGCTGAAGGCGTGGATAGACACATGGAAATATGACATTATAGCCATTAGTGAAACTTGGCTACAGGAGGGGCAGGACTGGCAGCTCAATGTTCCAGGGTTCCAATGTTTCAGGCGGGATAGAGGCAGAGGGATAAAAGGTGGGGGGTGGCCTTGTTGGTCAGGGAAAATGTTACAACTGTACTCAGGCAGGATAGATTAGGGAGCTTGTCTACAGAGGCCCTATGGGTGGAGCTGAGAAACAGGAAAGGTATGACAACAATAATGGGCTTGTATTATAGACCACCCAATAGTCAGCGAGAATTGGAGGAGCAAATCAGCGGAGAAATAGCTGACAACTGCAAGAAACACAAAGTTGTGATAGTAGGGGATTTTAATTTTCCACATATAGATTGGGACTCGCATACTGTTCAAGATTTAGACGGGGTAGAGTTTGTAAAATGTGTTCAGGAGAATTTTCTACATCAGTATATAGAGGTGCCAACTAGAGAGGATGCAATATTGGATCTCCTATTGGGAAATGAGTTAGGGCAGGTGGTGGATGTGAGTGTGAGGGAACACTTTGGATCCAGTGATCATAATGCCATTAGTTTCAAACTGATCATGGATAAGGATAGATCTGGTCCTCGGGTTGAAGTTCTGAACTGGAAAAAGGCCAAATTTGATGAAATGAGAAGGGATCTAGGACGTGTGGATTGGCACAGGCTGTTCTCTGGTAAGGATGTAAATGGAAAGTGGGAGGCCTTCAAAGGAGAAATTTTGAGAGCGCAGAGTTTGTATGTTCCTGTCAGGATTAAAGGCAAAGTAAATCGGAATAAGGAACCTTGGTTCTCGAGGGAGATTGTAACACTGATTAAGAGGAAGAGAGAGTTGTATGAAATGTACAGGCAGCAAGGAACAGATCAGATGCTCGAGGAGTATAAAAAGTGCAAGAAGCTACTTAAGAGGGAAATCAGGAGGGCTGAAAGAAGACATGAGGTTGCTTTGGCAGACAGAGTGAAGGAAAATCCAAAGAGCTTCTATAGGTATGTTAGGAGCAAAAGGATAGTGAGGGATAAAATTGGTCCTCTTGAAGACCAGAGTGATAGACTGTGTATGCAACCAAAAGAGATGGGGGAGATACTGAATGGTTTTTTTGCATCCGTATTTACTGAGGAAATGGGCATGGAGTCTACGGAAATAGGGCAAACTGGTCGGGAGGCCATGGAGCCTTTACAGATTAAAGGGGAGGAGCTGCTCGCTGTCTTGAGGCAAATCAGAGTGGATAAATCCCCAGGACCGGACAGGGTATTCCCACGGACCTTGAGGAAAGCTAGTGTTGAACTTGCAGGGGCCCTGACAGACATATCTAAAATGTCAGTATTCACGGGGTAGGTGCCGGATGATTGGAGGGTGGCTCATGTTGTTCCGTTGTTTAAAAAAGGTTCCAAAAGAAATCCGGGAATTTATCGGCCAGTAAGTTTGACGTCGGTGGTGGGCAAGTTATTGGAAGGTGTGAAAAGGGATAGGATCTACAAATATTTGGATAGACAGGGACTTATTAGGGAGAGTCAACATGGCTTTGTGCGTGGTAGGTCATGTTTGACCAATCTATGAGTGTTTTTCGAGGAGGTTACCAGGAAAGTGGATGAAGGGAAGGCGGTGGATGTTGTCTACCTGGATTTCAGCAAGGCCTTTGACAAGGTCCCTCATGGGAGGTTAGTTAGGAAGGTTCAGTCGCTAGGTATACATGGGGAGGTCGTAAATTGGATAAGGCACTGGCTCAATGGAAGAAGCCAGAGAGTGGTTGTGGAGGATTGCTTCTCTGAGTGGAGGCCTGTGACTAGTGGTGTGCGGCAGGGATCGGTGTTGGGTCCATTGTTGTTTGTCATCTATATCAATGATCTGGATGATAATGTGGTGAATTGGATCAGCAAGTTTGCTGATGATACAAAGAGTGGAGTAGTGGACAGTGAGGAAGGTTTTCAAAGCTTGCAGAGGGAATTCGACCAACGAGAAAAATGGGCTGAAAAATGGCAAATGAAATTTAATGCAGACAAGTGTGAGATATTGCACTTTGGAAGGACAAACCAAAGACGAACGTACAGGGTAAATGGTCGGACTCTGAAGAGTGCAGTTGAACAGAGGGATCTGGGAATACAGGTACAGAATTCCCTAAAAGTGACGTCACAGGTGGATAGGGTCGTAAAGAGTGCCTTTGGTACATTGGCCTTTATAAATCGGAGTATCGAGTATAAAAGTTGGAGTGTTATGGTAAGGTTATATCAGGCATTGGTGAGGACGAATTTGGAGTATTGTGTACAGTTTTGGTCACGTGGTGACAGGAAGGATGTAAATAAGATTGAAAGAGTGCAGAGAAGGTTCACAAGGATGTTGCCGGGACTTGAGAAGCTGAGTTACAGAGAGAGATTGAATAGGTTGGGACTTTATTCCCTGGAGCGAAGAAGATTGAGGGGAGATTTGATAGAGGTGTATAAGATTTTGATGGGTATAGATAGAGTGAATGCAAGCAGGCTTTTTCCGCTGAGGCTAGGGGAGAAAAAAACCAGAGGGCATGGGTTAAGGGTGAAAGGAGAAAAGTTTAAAGGGAATATTAGGGGGGGCTTCTTCACGCAGAGAGTGGTGGGAGTGTGGAATGAGCTGCCGGATAAAGTGGAAAATGCGGGGTCACTTTTAACATTTACGAAAAACTTGGACGGGTTCATGGATGAGAGGGATGTGGAGGGATATGGTCCAAGTGCAGGTCAGTGGGATTAGGCATAAAATGGTTCGGCACAGACAAGAAGGCCTGTTTCTGAGCTGAAATTTTCTATGGTTCAATGGTACTATTGCGAGTGATCCTTGGGGATTGTGTCACTAATTAAAACGATCCTTGTGGTTTGTGTCATGACTTAGAGTGATCCTTGGGGATTGAGTCACAATTTAGAGTGATCCTTGGGGAATGTGTCACAATTTAGAGTGATCCTTGGGGATTGAGTCACAATTTAGAGTAATCCTTGGGAATTGTGTCACCAGTTACAGTGATCCTTGGGGATTGTGTCACTATTTGGAGTGATCCTTGGGGATTGTGTCACTATTTAGAATGATCCTTGGGGATTGTGTCACTATTTGGAGTGATCCTTGGGGATTGTGTCATTATTTAGAGTGATCCTTGGGGATTGTGTCACTATTTAGAGTGATCCTTGGGGATTGTGTCACTATTTAGAGTGATCCTTGGGGATTGTGTCACTATTTAGAGTGATCCTTGGGGTTTGTGTCACTATTTAAAGTGATCCTCTTGGATTGTGTCACTATTTAGAGTGATCCTTGGGGATTGTGTAACTATTTGGAGAGATCCTTGGGGATTGTGTCACTATTTAAAGTGATCCTCTTGGATTGTGTCACTATTTAGAGTGATCCTTGGGGATTGTGTAACTATTTGGAGAGATCCTTGGGGATTGTCTCACAATTTAGACTGATCCTTGGGGATTGTGTCACTATTTAGAGTGATCCTTTGGGATTGTGTGACTATTTAGAGTGATCCTTGGGTATTGTGTCACTATTTAGAGTGATCCTTGGGGATTCTGTCACTATTTAGAGTGATCCTCGTGGATTGTGTCACTATTCTCCGTGATCAATGGGGATTGTTTCAATATTGAGACTGATCCTTGGAGAATTTGTCACTAATTTGAGTGATCCCTGTGAATTGTGTCACAGTTTTAAATGATCCTTGTTGATTGTGTCACTATTTAGAGTGATCCATGTGGATTGTGTCACTATATTGAGTGATCCTTGGAATTGTGTCATTATTTAGAGTGCCCTTGGGGATTGTATCACTATTTAGAGTGATCCTTGTGGATTGTATCACTATTTAGAGTGATCCTTGGGGATTGAGTCACTATTTAGAGTGATCCTTGGGGATTGTGTCCCTATTTAGAGTGATCCTTCTGGGTTGTGTCACTATTTAGAGTGATCCTTGGGGATTGTGTCACTATTTGGAGAGATCCTTGGGGATTGTGTCACTATTTAAAGTGATCCTCTTGGATTGTGTCACTATTTAGAGTGATCCTTGGGGATTGTGTAACTATTTGGAGAGATCCTTGGGGATTGTCTCACAATTAAGACTGATCCTTGGGGATTGTGTCACTATTTAGAGTGATCCTTTGGGATTGTGTGACTATTTAGAGTGATCCTTGGGTATTGTGTCACTATCTAGAGTGATCCTTGGGGATTCTGTCACTATTTAGAGTGATCCTCGTGGATTGTGTCACTATTCTCCGTGATCAATGGGGATTGTTTCAATATTGAGACTGATCCTTGGAGAATTTGTCACTAATTTGAGTGATCCCTGTGAATTGTGTCACAGTTTTAAATGATCCTTGTTGATTGTGTCACTATTTAGAGTGATCCATGTGGATTGTGTCACTATATTGAGTGATCCTTGGAATTGTGTCATTATTTAGAGTGCCCTTGGGGATTGTATCACTATTTAGAGTGATCCTTGTGGATTGTATCACTATTTAGAGTGATCCTTGGGGATTGAGTCACTATTTAGAGTGATCCTTGGGGATTGTGTCCCTATTTAGAGTGATCCTTCTGGGTTGTGTCACTATTTAGAGTGATCCTTGGGGATTGTGTCACTATTTAGAGTGATCCGTGGGGATTGTGTCACTATTTAGAGTGATCCTTGTGGATTGTGTCACTATTGAGCGTGATCCTTGGGGATTGTGTCACGATTTGGAGTGATCCTTGGGGATTGTGTCACTATTTAGAGTGATACTTGGGAATTGTGTCACCATTTACAGTGATCCTTGGGGATTGTGTCACTATTTAGAGTGATCCTTGGGGATTGTGTCACTATTTAGAGTGATCCTTGGGGATTGTGTCACTATTTAGAGTGATCCTTGGGGATTGTGTAACGATTTAGACTGATCCTTGGGGATTGTGTCATTATTTAGAGTGATCCTTTGGGATTGTGTAACTATTTAGAGTGATCCTTGGGGATTGTGTCACTATTTAGAGTGATCCTTGGGGATTGAGTCACAATTTAGAGTAATCCTTGGGAATTGTGTCACCAGTTACAGTGATCCTTGGGGATTGTGTCACAATTTAGAGTGATCCTTGGCGATTGTGTCACTATTTAGAGTGATCCGTGGGGATTGTGTCATTATTTAGAGTGATCCTTGGGGATTGTGTCACTATTTAGAGTGATCCTTGGGGATTGTGCCACTTTTTAGAGTGATCCTTGGGGATTGTGTCACGATTTAGAGTGATCATTGGGGTTTGTGTCACTATTTAAAGTGATCCTCGTGGATTGTGTCACTATTTAGAGTGATCCTTGGGGATTGTGTAACTATTTGGAGAGATCCTTGGGGATTGTGTCACTATTTAGAGTGATCCATGGGGATTGTGTCACTATTTAGAGTGATCCTTGGGGATTGTGTCACAATTTAGAGTGATCCTTTGGGATTGTGTCACTATTTAGAGTGATCCTTGGGTATTGTGTCACTATTTAGAGTGATCCTTGGGGATTGTGTCACTATTTAGAGTGATCCTTGGGGATTGTGTCACTATTTAGAGTGTTCCTTGGGATTGTGTCACTATTTAGAGTTATCCTTGGGGGATTGTGTCTCTATTGAGAGTGATCCTTGGGGATTGTTTCATTATTTAGAGTGTCCTTGGGGATTGTATCACTATTTAGAGTGATCCCTGTGGATTGAATCACTATTTAGAGTCATCCTTGGGGATTGTGTCACTATTTAGAGTGATCCTTGGGGATTGTGTCTCTATTGAGAGTGATCCTTCGGGATTGTGTCACTATTTAGAGTGATCCTTATGGATTGTGTCATTATTTAGAGTGATCCTTGGGGATTGTGTCAGTATTTAGAGTGATCCTTGGGTATTGTGTCACTATTTAGAGTGATCCTTGGGGATTGTGTCACGATTTAGAGTGATCCTTGGGGATTGTGTCACTATTTAGAGTGATCCTTGGGGATTGAGTCACAATTGAGAGTAATCCTTGGGAATTGTGTCACTATTTAGAGTGATCCTTGGGGATTGTGTCACTATTTAGAGTGATCCTTGGGGATTGTTAGAGTGATCCTTGGGGATTGTGTTAGTATTTCGTGTGATCCTTGGGGATTGTGTCACTATTTAGAGTGATCCTTGGGGATTGTGTTAGTATTTCGTGTGATCCTTGGGGATTGTGTCACTATTTAGAGTGATCCTTGGGTATTGTGTCACTATTTGGAGTGATCCTTGGGCATTGTGTTAGTATTTAGAGTTATCCTTGGGGGTTTGTGTCTCTATTGCGAGTGATCCTTGGGGATTGTATCACTATTTAGAGTGATCCTTGTGGATTGTATCACTATTTAGAGTGATCCTTGGGGATTGTGTCACTATTTAGAGTGATCCTTGGGGATTGTGTCTCTATTGAGAGTGATACTTGTGGATTGTGTCACTATTTAGAGTGATCCTTGGGGATTGTGTCACTATATAGAGTGATCCTTGGGGATTGTGTTAGAGTTTCGTGTGATCCTTGGGTATTGTGTCACTATTTAGAGTGATCCTTGGGGATTGTGTCACTATTTAGAGTGATCCTTGTGGATTGTGTCACTATTGAACATAGAACATAGAACATAGAACATTACAGCGCAGAACAGGCCCTTCGGCCCACGATGTTGCACCGACCAGTTAAAAAAAAAACTGTGACCCTCCAACCTAAACCAATTTCTTTTCGTCCATGAACCTATCTACGGATCTCTTAAACGCCCCCAAACTAGGCGCATTTACTACTGATGCTGGCAGGGCATTCCAATCCCTCACCACCCTCTGGGTAAAGAACCTACCCCTGACATCGGTTCTATAACTACCCCCCCTCAATTTAAAGCCATGCCCCCTCGTGCTGGATTTCTCCATCAGAGGAAAAAGGCTATCACTATCCACCCTATCTAAACCTCTAATCATCTTATATGTTTCAATAAGATCCCCTCTTAGCCGCCGCCTTTCCAGCGAAAACAATCCCAAATCCCTCAGCCTCTCCTCATAGGATCTCCCCTCCATACCAGGCAACATCCTGGTAAACCTCCTCTGCACCCTCTCCAAAGCCTCCACATCCTTCCTGTAATGTGGGGACCAGAACTGCACACAGTACTCCAAGTGCGGCCGCACCAGAGTTGTGTACAGTTGCAACATAACGCTACGACTCCTAAATTCAATCCCCCTACCAATAAACGCCAAGACACCATATGCCTTCTTAACAACCTTATCTACTTGATTCCCAACTTTCAGGGATCTATGCACACATACACCTAGATCCCTCTGCTCCTCCACACTATTCAAAGTCCTCCCGTTTGCCCTATACTCAACACATCTGTTATTCCTACCAAAGTGAATTACCTCACACTTCTCCGCATTAAACTCCATCCGCCACCTCTCGGCCCAACTTTGCAACCTGTCTAAGTCTTCCTGCAAACTACGACACCCTTCCTCACTGTCTACCACACCACCGACTTTGGTGTCATCAGCAAATTTGCTAATCCACCCAACTATACCCTCATCCAGATCATTAATAAATATTACAAACAGCAGTGGCCCCAAAACAGATCCCTGAGGTACACCACTTGTAACCGCACTCCATGATGAATATTTACTATCAACCACCACCCTCTGTTTCCTATCCGCTAGCCAATTCCTGATCCAATTTCCTAGATCACCCCCAATCCCATACATCTGCATTTTCTGCAGAAGCCTACCATGGTGAACCTTATCAAACGCCTTACTAAAATCCATATATACCACGTCCACTGCCTTGCCCCCATCCACCTCCTTGGTCACTTTCTCAAAAAACTCAATAAGGTTAGTAAGGCACGACCTACCTGCCACAAAACCATGCTGACTATCACCTATCAATTCATTACTCTCCAAATAACTATAAATCCTATCCCTTATAATTTTTTCCAACATCTTGCCGACAACAGAAGTGAGACTCACCGGTCTATAATTCCCGGGGAAGTCTCTGTTCCCCTTCTTAAACAATGGGACAACATTCGCTAACCTCCAATCTTCTGGTACTATACCAGAGGCCAACGACGACCTGAAGATCAGAGCCAGAGGCTCTGCAATCACTTCTCTTGCCTCCCAGAGAATCCTTGGATAAATCCCATCCGGACCAGGGGATTTATCTATTTTCAGACCCTCCAGAATATCCTGCACATCCTCCTTATCAACTGTAATACTGTCTATTCTACTCCCTTGCAACCCAGTGTCCTCCTCAGCTATATTCATGTCCCCTTGCGTGAACACCGAAGAGAAATATTGGTTCAATGCTTCACCAATATCCTTCGGTTCCACACATAACTTCCCTCTGCCATCTATAACTGGCCCTAAACCTGCCCTAACCAACCTTCTGTTCTTGACATACCTATAGAACGCCTTAGGATTCTCTTTAACCCTATCCGCCAAAGTCTTCTCATGTCCCCTTTTAGCCCTTCTAAGCTCGCTCTTCAACTCCCTCTTAGCCAATCTAAAGCTTTCTAGTGCACTACCCGAGTGCTCACGTCTCATCCGAACATAAGCCTCCTTTTTCTTTTTAACCAACAAAGAAACTTTTTTGGTGCACCACGGTTCCCTAGCCCTACCAATTCCTCCTTGCCTGACAGGGACATACCTATCACAGACTCGCAGTAGCTGCTCCTTGAAAAAACTCCACATGTCGGACGTTCCCAGTCCCTGTAATCTCCTAGTCCAACCTATGTTTCCTAATTCTCTCCTAATAGCCTCATAATTACCCTTCCCCCAGCTAAAACCACTGGCCCGAGGTTCATGCCTATCCCTTTCCATCACTAAGGTGAACGTAACCGAATTGTGGTCACTATCACCAAAATGCACACCAACTTCCAAGTCTAGCACCTGGTCTGGCTCATTTCCCAGCACCAGATCCAATATAGCCTCACCTCTAGTTGGCCTGTCTACATACTGAGTCAAAAAACCTTCCTGCACGCTTTGAACAAAAACTGACCCCTCTAACGAGCTAGAGCTATAACAATTCCAGTCAATATTAGTCAAGTTAAAATCCCCCATAACAATTGCCCTATTACTTTCACTCCTAAGCAGGATTGACTCCGCAATCCTTTCCTCAACCTCTCTAGAACTTTTAGGAGGTCTATAAAAGACTCCCAACAGGGTGACCTCTCCTCTCCTATTTCTAATCTCCGCCCATACTACCTCAACAGATAAGTCCTCATCAAACCTCCTCTCTGACACTGTGATACAATCTCTGACCAATAATGCTACCCCTCCCCCTCTTCTACCTCCTTCCCTACTTCGACTAAAACATTTGAACCCCGGGACCTGCAGCATCCATTCCTGCCCCTGCTCTATCCATGTCTCTGAAATAGCCACAACATCGAAGTCCCAGGTACTGATCCACGCTGCAAGTTCACCCACTTTATTGCGAATACTCCTGGCATTGAAGTATACACATTTCAAACCCTGCTCCACCCCACCTCTGCAATGCCGTGCATTGCAGTCCCCATCCATGCATCCCTCACTTTCAGCCCCACTACTCAGGATCCCTCCCCCCCTCCCCGAATCAGTTTAAACCTCCCTGCATGGCCTTAGCAAATTTACCCCCCAGGATATTGGTCCCCTTCTGATTAAGGTGTAGACCATCCTTCTCATAGAGGTCACACCTTCCCCAGTACGAGCCCCAATTGCTTAAGTACCTGAACCCCTCCCTCCTGCACCATCCCCTCAGCCATGAATTCAAACCTTCCCTCTCCCTATTCCTCTCTAAACTATCCCGTGGTACAGGCAAGAGTCCAGAGATAACCACTCTGTCAGTCTTGGCCTTTAGTTTCCACCCCAACTCCATAAATCCCTGCCTAATATCCCCTTCCCCTATCCTCCCTATGTCGTGTGTCCCCACATGTACAATAACTTGTGGTTTATCTCCCTCCCCCCTAAGAGTCCTGAATACCCTGTCAGACACATCCCGGACCCCAGCCCCTGGTAGGCAACACACCAACCCTGAGTCCCTACCTTTAGTTCCGACCCTCCTATCTGTCCCCTTAATTGTGGAGTCCCCAATCACAAGGCCCAGTCTTTTACAGCCCCTAACCACCTGAGCTTTCTCACTCGGCTCACCCCCAGAGATCTGCTCTCTATGCTCAGTTGATTCCTCCTCAACTGTAGCCTCCAGCACCGAAAACCTATTATGGAGGGGAACCGCCCCAGGGGATTGTCTTCCCGATTGCTTCTTACCCCTCCTCCTGGCATTGACCCAAGCCTCATTTCTAGGAGTTACTATTTCTCTATAACTCCTATCAACTTCCCCCTCCAGCTCCTTTACACGCTCCTCCAGAAGCTGCAATCTAATGCACTTCTTACAACTAAAATCTCCTGAAACACTACTGGATTTCCTCACCACATACATCCCACAGGAGATGCAGCATACTGCCTGAACTGCCATCCCTGAAGCCATTACCAGCAAGAAAAAAAGAAAACAAAAAACTTCCCCACACTTATAATTAGGTTAGAGGAGGATGGAAGGGTGGGATCCTCTACCAGTGTAGAGGATCGGGTATCTCCTCTGCACCAATTTATAGGGCTAGGGGCCCGAGAGAAAAAAAAACTACTACTGAGGGGGAACCACCCAAGTAACTGACTTTTAAAGTTAAAATAAAAACCCTTCCCAGACTCCTTTGCTGCCCACTTCTAGTTTTCACTTTAAACTTGAAAAACTGCTGTTAAAGTAAAGGCCAAAAAAATACACACACTAGCTGACTAATTAAATAAATAAACAATTCAATTAATCCAATTAATCTCTTACCAGCACTGCTGCTTTTCAATCACCCCTCTCAGCTTGCTCCAGTGGATCAATGAGGGGGAACCTCCCAGGTAACTGACTTTTAAAGTTAAAATCCTTGAGAGTGATCCTTGGGGATTGTGTCACGATTTAGTGTGATCCTTGGGGATTGTGTCACTATTTAGAGTGATACTTGGGAATTGTGTCACTATTTCGAGTGATCCTTGGGGATTGTGTCACTATTTAGAGTGATCCTTGGGGATTGAGTCCCAATTTAGAGAAATCCTTGGGAATTGTGTCACCATTTACAGTGATCCTTGGGGATTGTGTCACTATTTAGAGTGATCCTTGGGGTTTGTGTCACTATTTAGAGTGATCCTTGGGGATTGTGTCACTATTTAGAGTGATCCTTGGGGATTGTGTAACGATTTAGACTGATCCTTGGGGATTGTGTCATTATTTAGAGTGATCCTTTGGTATTGTGTAACTATTTAGAGTGATCCTTGGGGATTGTGTCACTATTTAGAGTGATCCTTGGGGATTGAGTCACAATTTAGAGTAATCCTTGGGAATTGTGTCACCAGTTACAGTGATCCTTGGGGATTGTGTCACAATTTAGAGTGATCCTTGGCGATTGTGTCACTATTTAGAGTGATCCTTGGAGATTGTGTCATTATTTAGAGTGATCCTTGGGGATTGTGTCACTATTTAGAGTGATCCTTGGGGATTGTGCCACTTTTTAGAGTGATCCTTGGGGATTGTGTCACGATTTAGAGTGATCCTTGGGGTTTGTGTAACTATTTAAAGTGATCCTCGTGGATTGTGTCACTATTTAGAGTGATCCTTGGGGATTGTGTAACTATTTGGAGAGATCCTTGGGGATTGTGTCACTATTTAGAGTGATCCTTGGGGATTGTGTCACTATTTAGAGTGATCCTTGGGGATTGTGTCACTATTTAGAGTGATCCTTTGGGATTGTGTCACTATTTAGAGTGATCCTTGGGTATTGTGTCACTATTTAGAGTGATCCTTGGGGATTGTGTCACTATTTAGAGTGATCCTTGGGGATTGTGTCACTATTTAGTGTGTTCCTTGGGATTGTCTCACTATTTAGAGTTATCCTTGGGGGATTGTGTCTCTATTGAGAGTGATCCTTGGGGATTGTTTCATTATTTAGAGTGTCCTTGGGGATTGTATCACTATTTAGAGTGATCCTTGTGGGTTGTATCACTATTTAGAGTTATCCTTGGGGATTGTGTCACTATTTAGAGTGATCCTTGGGGATTGTGTCTATATTGAGAGTGATCCTTCGGGATTGTGTCACTATTTAGAGTGATCCTTGTGGATTGTGTCATTATTTAGAGTGATCCTTGGGGATTGTGTCAGTATTTAGAGTGATCCTTGGGTATTGTGTCACTATTTAGAGTGATCCTTGGGGATTGTGTCACGATTTAGAGTGATCCTTGGGGATTGTGTCACTATTTAGAGTGATACTTGGGAATTATGTCACTATTTCGAGTGATCCTTGGGGATTGTGTCACTATTTAGAGTGATCCTTGGGGATTGAGTCACAATTGAGAGTAATCCTTGGGAATTGTGTCACTATTAAGAGTGATCCTTGGGGATTGTGTCACTATTTAGAGTGATCCTTGGGGATTGTTAGAGTGATCCTTGGGGATTGTGTTAGTATTTCGTGTGATCCTTGGGGATTGTGTCACTATTTAGAGTGATCCTTGGGGATTGTGTTAGTATTTCGTGTGATCCTTGGGGATTGTTTCACTATTTAGAGTGATCCTTGGGTATTGTGTCACTAATTGGAGTGATCCTTGGGCATTGTGTTAGTATTTAGAGTTATCCTTGGGGTATTGTGACTCTATTGCGAGTGATCCTTGGGGATTGTATCACTATTTAGAGTGATCCTTGTGGATTGTATCACTATTTAGTGTGATCCTTGGGGATTGTGTCACTATTTTGAGTGATCCTTGGGGATTGTGTCTCTATTGAGAGTGATCCTTATGGATTGTGTCACTATTTAGAGTGATCCTTGGGGATTGTGTCACTATATAGAGTGATCCTTGGGGACTGTGTTAGTGTTTCGTGTGATCCTTGGGTATTGTGTCACTATTTAGAGTGATCCTTGGGTATTGTGTCACTATTTGGAGTGATCCTTGCGCATTGTGTAAGTATTTCGTGTGATCCTTGGGGATTGTGTCACTATTTAGAGTGATCCTTGGGGATTGTGTTAGTATTTCGTGTGATCCTTGGGGATTGTGTCAAAATTTAGAGTGACCCTTGGGTATTGTGTCACTATTTGGAGTGATCCTTGGGCATTGTGTTAGTATTTAGAGTTATCCTTGGGGGATTGTGTCTCTATTGCGAGTGATCCTTGGGGATTGCGTCACTATATTGAGTGATCCTTGGGAATTGTGTCATTATTTAGAGTGTCCTTGGGGATTGTATCACTATTTAGAGTGATCCTTGTGGATTATATCACTATTTAGAGTGATCCTTGGGGATTGCGTCACTATTTAGAGTGATCCTTGAGGATTGTGTGTCTATTGAGAGTGATCCTTGTGGATTATGTCACTATTTAGAGTGATCCTTGTGGATTGTGTCATTATTTTTTAGAGTGACCCTTGGGTATTGTTTCACTATTTAGAGTGATCCTTGTGGATTGTGTCATTATTTAGAGTGACCCTTGGGTATTGTGTCACTATTTAGAGTGATCCTTGGGGATTGTGTCACAATTTAGAGTGATCCTTGGGCATTGTGTTAGTATTTAGAGTGATCCTTGGGGATTGTGTCACTATTCTGCGTGATCCTTGGGGACTGTTTCAATATTGAGAGTGATCCTTGGGGATTGTGTCACTATTTAGAGTGATCCTTGAGTATTGTGTTACTATTTAGAGTGATCCTTGGGGATTTTGTCATTATTTAGAGTGATCCTTGGGGATTGTGTCACTATTTAGAGTGATCCTTGGGGATTGTGTCACTATTTAGAGTGGTCCTTGGGAATTGTGTCACTATTTAGTGTGATCCTTGGTGATTGTGTCACTATTTAGAGTGAACCTTGAGAATTGTGTCACTATTTACCGTCATCCTTGGGGATTGTGTCACTATTGTGAGTGATCCTTGGGGATTGTGTCACTATTTAGAGTGATCATTGGGTATTGTGTCACTATTTAGAGTGATCCTTGGGGATTGTGTTAGTATTTCGTGTGATCATTGGGGATTGTGTCACTATTTAGAGTGATCCTTGGGTATTGTGTCACTATTTAGAGTGTTCCTTGGGATTGTGTCACTATTTAGAGTTATCCTTGGGGGATTGTGTCTCTATTACGAGTGATCCTTGGGGATTGCGTCACTATATTGAGTGATCCTTGGGAATTGTGTCATTATTTAGAGTGTCCTTGGGGATTGTATCACTATTTAGAGTGATCCTTGTGGATTGTATCACTATTTAGAGTGATCCTTGGGGATTGTGTCACTATTTAGAGTGATCCTTGGGGATTGTGTCTCTATTGAGAGTGATCCTTGTGGATTGTGTCACTATTTAGAGTGATCCTTGTGGATTGTGTTAGTATTTAGTGTGATCCTTGGGGATTGTGTCACTATCCTGCGTGATCCTTGGGGACTGTTTCAATATTGAGAGTGATCCTTGGGGATTGTGTCACTATTTAGTTTGATCCTTGAGGATTGTGTTACTATTTAGAGTGATCCTTGGGGATTTTGTCATTATTTAGAGTGATCCTTGGGGATTGTGTCACTATTTAGAGTGATCCTTGGGGATTGTGTCTCTATTGAGAGTGATCCTTGTGGATTGTGTCACTATTTAGAGTGATCCTTGTGGATTGTGTCATTATTTAGAGTGTCCTTGGGGATTGTATCACTATTTAGAGTGATCCTTGTGGATTGTATCACTATTTAGAGTGATCCTTGGGGATTGTGTCACTATTTAGAGTGATCCTTGGGGATTGTGTCACTATTTAGCGTGATCCTTGGGTATTGTGTCACTATTTAGAGTGTTCCTTGGGGATTGTGTTAGTCTTTCGTGTGATCCTTGGGGATTGTGTCACTATTTAGAGTGATCCTTGGGAATTGTGTCATTATTTAGAGTGTCCTTGGGGATTGTATCACTATTTAGAGTGATCCTTGTGGATTATATCACTATTTAGAGTGATCCTTGGGGATTGCGTCACTATTTAGAGTGATCCTTGAGGATTGTGTGTCTATTGAGAGTGATCCTTGTGGATTATGTCACTATTTAGAGTGATCCTTGTGGATTGTGTCATTATTTTTTAGAGTGACCCTTGGGTATTGTTTCACTATTTAGAGTGATCCTTGTGGATTGTGTCATTATTTAGAGTGACCCTTGGGTATTGTGTCACTATTTAGAGTGATCCTTGGGGATTGTGTCACAATTTAGAGTGATCCTTGGGCATTGTGTTAGTATTTAGAGTGATCCTTGGGGATTGTGTCACTATTCTGCGTGATCCTTGGGGACTGTTTCAATATTGAGAGTGATCCTTGGGGATTGTGTCACTATTTAGAGTGATCCTTGAGTATTGTGTTACTATTTAGAGTGATCCTTGGGGATTTTGTCATTATTTAGAGTGATCCTTGGGGATTGTGTCACTATTTAGAGTGATCCTTGGGGATTGTGTCACTATTTAGAGTGGTCCTTGGGAATTGTGTCACTATTTAGTGTGATCCTTGGTGATTGTGTCACTATTTAGAGTGAACCTTGAGAATTGTGTCACTATTTACCGTCATCCTTGGGGATTGTGTCACTATTGTGAGTGATCCTTGGGGATTGTGTCACTATTTAGAGTGATCATTGGGTATTGTGTCACTATTTAGAGTGATCCTTGGGGATTGTGTTAGTATTTCGTGTGATCATTGGGGATTGTGTCACTATTTAGAGTGATCCTTGGGTATTGTGTCACTATTTAGAGTGTTCCTTGGGATTGTGTCACTATTTAGAGTTATCCTTGGGGGATTGTGTCTCTATTACGAGTGATCCTTGGGGATTGCGTCACTATATTGAGTGATCCTTGGGAATTGTGTCATTATTTAGAGTGTCCTTGGGGATTGTATCACTATTTAGAGTGATCCTTGTGGATTGTATCACTATTTAGAGTGATCCTTGGGGATTGTGTCACTATTTAGAGTGATCCTTGGGGATTGTGTCTCTATTGAGAGTGATCCTTGTGGATTGTGTCACTATTTAGAGTGATCCTTGTGGATTGTGTTAGTATTTAGTGTGATCCTTGGGGATTGTGTCACTATCCTGCGTGATCCTTGGGGACTGTTTCAATATTGAGAGTGATCCTTGGGGATTGTGTCACTATTTAGTTTGATCCTTGAGGATTGTGTTACTATTTAGAGTGATCCTTGGGGATTTTGTCATTATTTAGAGTGATCCTTGGGGATTGTGTCACTATTTAGAGTGATCCTTGGGGATTGTGTCTCTATTGAGAGTGATCCTTGTGGATTGTGTCACTATTTAGAGTGATCCTTGTGGATTGTGTCATTATTTAGAGTGTCCTTGGGGATTGTATCACTATTTAGAGTGATCCTTGTGGATTGTATCACTATTTAGAGTGATCCTTGGGGATTGTGTCACTATTTAGAGTGATCCTTGGGGATTGTGTCACTATTTAGCGTGATCCTTGGGTATTGTGTCACTATTTAGAGTGTTCCTTGGGGATTGTGTTAGTCTTTCGTGTGATCCTTGGGGATTGTGTCACTATTTAGAGTGATCCTTGGGAATTGTGTCATTATTTAGAGTGTCCTTGGGGATTGTATCACTATTTAGAGTGATCCTTGTGGATTGTATCACTATTTAGAGTGATCCTTGGGGATTGTGTCACTATTTAGAGTGATCCTTGAGGATTGTGTCTCTATTGAGAGTGATCCTTGTTGATTGTGTCACTATTTAGAGTGATCCTTGTGGATTGTGTCATTATTTAGAGTGATCCTTGGGTATTGTGTCACTATTTAGAGTAATCCTTGGGGATTGTGTCACAATTTAGAGTGATCCTTGGGCATTGTGTTAGTATTTAGAGTGATCCTTGGGGATTGTGTTAGTATTTCGTGTGATCCTTGGGGATTGTGTCACTATTCTTCGTGATCCTTGGGGACTGTTTCAATAATGAGAGTGATCCTTGGGGATTGTGTCACTATTTAGAGTGATCCTTGAGGATTGTGTTGCTATTTAGAGTGATCCTTGGGGATTTTGTCATTATTTAGAGTGATCCTTGTGGATTGTGTCACTATTTAGAGTGATCCTTGGGGATTGTGTCACTATTTAGAGTGGTCCTTGGGAATTGTGTCACTATTTAGTGTGATCCTTGGTGATTGTGTCACTATTTAGAGTGAACCTTGAGAATTGTGTCACTATTTAGCGTCATCCTTGGGTATTGTGTCACTATTGTGAGTGATCCTTGGGGATTGTGTCACTATTTAGAGTGATCATTGGGGATTGTGTCACTATTGTGAGTGATCCTTGGGGATTGTGTCACTATTTAGAATGATCCTTGGGGATTGAGTCACAATTTAGAGTAATCCTTGGGAATTGTGTCACCAGTTACAGTGATCCTTGGGGATTGTGTCACTATTTAGAGTGATCCTTGGGGATTGTGTCACTATTTAGAGTGATCCTTGGGGATTGTGTCATTATTTAGAGTGATCCTTGGGGATTGTGTCACTATTTAGCTTGATCCTTGGGGATTGTGCCACTATTTAGAGTGATCCTTCGGGATTCTGTCACGATTTAGAGTGATCCTTGGGGTTTGTGTCACTATTTAAAGTGATCCTCGTGGATTGTGTCATTATTTAGAGTGATCCTTGGGGATTGTGTCACTATTTAGAGTGATCCTTGGGGATTGTGTCTCTATTGAAAGTGATCCTTGTGGATTGTGTCACTATTTAGAGTGATCCTTGTGGATTGTGTCATTATTTCGAGTGTCCTTGGGGATTGTATCACTATTTAGAGTGATCCTTGTGGATTGTATCACTATTTAGAGTGATCCTTGGGGATTGTGTCACTATTTAGAGTGATCCTTGGGGAATGTGTCACTATTTAGCGTGATCCTTGGGTATTGTGTCACTATTTAGAGTGTTCCTTGGGGATTGTGTTAGTCTTTCGTGTGATCCTTGGGGATTGTGTCACTATTTAGAGTGATCCTTGGGAATTGTGTCATTATTTAGAGTGTCCTTGGGGATTGTATCACTATTTAGAGTGATCCTTGTGGATTGTATTACTATTTAGAGTGATCCTTGTGGATTGTGTCACTATTTAGAGTGATCCTTGGGGATTGTGTCTCTATTGAGAGTGATCCTTGTGGATTGTGTCACTATTTAGAGTGATCCTTGTGGATTGTGTCATTACTTAGAGTGATCCTTGGGTATTGTGTCACTATTTAGAGTGATCCTTGGGGATTGTGTCACAATTTAGAGTGATCCTTGGGCATTGTGTTAGTATTTAGAGTGATCCTTGGGGATTGTGTTAGTATTTCGTGTGATCCTTGGGGATTGTGTCACTATTCTGCGTGATCCTTGGGGACTGTTTCAATAATGAGAGTGATCCTTGGGGATTGTGTCACTATTTAGAGTGATCCTTGAGGATTGTGTTGCTATTTAGAGTGATCCTTGGGGATTTTGTCATTATTTAGAGTGATCCTTGGGGATTGTGTCACTATTTAGAGTGATCCTTGGGGATTGTGTCACTATTTAGAGTGGTCCTTGGGAATTGTGTCACTATTTAGTGTGATCCTTGGTGATTGTGTCACTATTTAGAGTGAACCTTGAGAATTGTGTCACTATTTAGCGTCATCCTTGGGTATTGTGTCACTATTGTGAGTGATCCTTGGGGATTGTGTCACTATTTAGAGTGATCATTGGGGATTGTGTCACTATTTAGAGTGATCCTTGGGGATTGTGTAACGATTTAGACTGATCCTTGGGGATTGTGTCATTATTTAGAGTGATCCTTTGGGATTGTGTCACTATTTAGAGTGATCCTTGGGGATTGTGTCACTATTTAGAATGATCCTTGGGGATTGAGTCACAATTTAGAGTAATCCTTGGGAATTGTGTCACCAGTTACAGTGATCCTTGGGGATTGTGTCACTATTTAGAGTGATCCTTGGGGATTGTGTCACTATTTAGAGTGATCCTTGGGAATTGTGTCATTATTTAGAGTGATCCTTGGGGATTGTGTCACTATTTAGCGTGATCCTTGGGGATTGTGCCACTATTTAGAGTGATCCTTGGGGATTGTGTCACGATTTAGAGTGATCCTTGGGGTTTGTGTCACTATTTAAAGTGATCCTCGTGGATTGTGTCACTATTTAGAGTGATCCTTGGGGATTGTGTAACTATTTGGAGAGATCCTTGGGGATTGTGTCACTATTTAGAGTGATCCTTGGGGTTTGTGTCACTATTTAGAGTGATCCTTCGGGATTGTGTCACTATTTAGTGTGATCCTTTGGGATTGTGTCATTATTTAGAGTGATCCGTGGGTATTGTGTCACTATTTATAGTGATCCTTGGGGATTGTGTCATTATTTAGAGTGATCCTTGGGGATTGTGTCACTATTTAGAGTGATCCTTGGGGATTGTGTCACTATTTAGAGTGTTCCTTGGGATTGTGTCACTATTTAGAGTTATCCTTCTGGGGTTGTGTCTCTATTGAGAGTGATCCTTGGGGATTGTGTCACTATATTGAGTGATCCTTGGGAATTGTTTCATTATTTTTAGTGTCCTTGGGGATTGTATCACTATTTAGAGTGATCCTTGTGGATTGTATCACTATTTAGAGTGATCCTTGGGGATTGTGTCACTATTTAGAGTGATCCATGGGGATTGTGTCTCTATTGAGATTGATCCTTGGGGATTGTGTCACTATTTAGAGTGATCCTTGTGGATTGTATCACTATTTAGAGTGATCCTTGGGGATTGTGTCACTATTTAGAGTGATCCTTGGGGATTGTGTCTCTATTGAGATTGATCCTTGGGGATTGTGTCACTATTTAGAGTGATCCTTGTGGATTGTGTCATGATTTAGAGTGATCCTTGGGGATTGTGTCAGTATTTAGAGTTATACTTGGGTATTGTGTCACTATTTAGAGTGATCCTTGGGGATTGTGTCACGATTTAGAGTGATCCTTGGGGATTGTGTCACTATTTAGAGTGATCCTTGGGGATTGTGTCACTATTTAGAGTGATCCTTGGGGATTGAGTCACAATTGAAAGTAATCCTTGGGAATTGTGTCACTATTTAGAGTGATCCTTGGGGACTGTGTCACTACTTAGAGTGATCCTTGGGGATTGTGTCACTATTTAGAGTGATCCTTGGGGATTGTGTCACTATTTAGAGTGATCCTTGGGTATTGTGTCACGATTTAGAGTGATCCTTGGGGATTGTGTCACTATTTAGAGTGATACTTGGGAATTGTGTCACTATTTCGAGTGATCCTTGGGGATTGTGTCACTATTTAGAGTGATCCTTGGGGATTGTGTCACTATTTAGAGTGATCCTTGGGGATTGTGTTAGTATTTCGTGTGATCCATGGGGATTGTGTCACTATTTAGAGTGATCCTTGTGGATTGTGTCACTATTTAGAGTGATCCTTGGGGATTGTGTCACTATTTAGAGTGATCCTTGGGGATTGTGTTAGTATTTCGTGTGATCCTTGGGGATTGTGTCACTATTTAGAGTGATCCCTGTGGATTGTGTCACTATTTAGATTGAACCTTGGGTATTGTGTCACTATTTAGAGTGATCCTTGGGCATTGTTTTAGTATTTAGAGTGATCCTTGGGGATTGTGTCACTACTTAGAGTGTCCCTTGGGATTGTGTCACTATTTAGAGTTATCCTTGGGGGATTGTGTCTCTATTGAGAGTGATCCTTGGGGATTGTGTCACTATTTAGAGTGATCCTTGGGGATTGTGTCTCTATTGAGAGTGATCCTTGGGGATTGTGTCATTATTTAGAGTGATCCTTTGGGATTGTGTCACTATTTAGAGTGATCCGAGGGGATTGTGTCACTATTTAGAGTGATCCTTTGGGATTGTGTCACTATTTAGAGTAGTCCGTGGGGGATTGTGTCTCTATTGAGAGTGATCCTTGGGGATTGTGTCACTACATTGAGTGATCCTTGGGAATTGTTTCATTATTTAGAGTGTCCTTGGGGATTGTATCACGATTTAGAGTGATCCTTGTGAATTGTATCACTATTTAGAGTGATGCTTGGGGATTGTGTCTCTATTGAGAGTAATCCTTGGGGATTGTGTCACTATTTAGAGTGAACCTTGTGGATTGTGTCATTATTTAGAGTGATCCTTG
This sequence comes from Mustelus asterias, assembly GCF_964213995.1. Lineage (NCBI taxonomy): Eukaryota > Metazoa > Chordata > Chondrichthyes > Carcharhiniformes > Triakidae > Mustelus > Mustelus asterias. The sequence continues at coordinate 158,536 of NW_027590683.1, forward strand.
GCGATTGTGTCAGTATTTAGAGTGATCCTTGGGTATTCTGTCACTATTTAGAGTGATCCTTGGGAATTGTGTCACGATTTAGAGTGATCCTTGGGGATTGTGTCACTATTTAGAGTGATACTTGGGAATTGTGTCACTATTTCGAGTGATCCTTGGGGATTGAGTCACAATTTAGAGTAATCCTTGGGAATTGTGTCACCAGTTACAGTGATCCTTGGGGATTGTGTCACTATTTAGAGTGATCCTTGGGGATTGTGTCACTATTTAGAGTGATCCTTGGGAATTGTGTCATTATTTAGAGTGATCCTTGGGGATTGTGTCACTATTTAGCGTGATCCTTGGGGATTGTGCCACTATTTAGAGTGATCCTTGGGGACTGTGTCACGATTTAGAGTGATCCTTGGGGTTTGTGTCACTATTTAAAGTGATCCTCGTGGATTGTGTCACTATTTAGAGTGATCCTTGGGGATTGTGTAACTATTTGGAGAGATCCTTGGGGATTGTGTCACTATTTAGAGTGATCCTTGGGGTTTGTGTCACTATTTAGAGTGATCCTTCGGGATTGTGTCACTATTTAGTGTGATCCTTTGGGATTGTGTCATTATTTAGAGTGATCCGTGGGTATTGTGTCACTATTTAGAGTGATCCTTGGGGATTGTGTCATTATTTAGAGTGATCCTTGGGGATTGTGTCACTATTTAGAGTGATCCTTGGGGATTGTGTCACTATTTAGAGTGTTCCTTGGGATTGTGTCACTATTTAGAGTTATCCTTCTGGGGTTGTGTCTCTATTGAGAGTGATCCTTGGGGATTGTGTCACTATATTGAGTGATCCTTGGGAATTGTTTCATTATTTTTAGTGTCCTTGGGGATTGTATCACTATTTAGAGTGATCCTTGTGGATTGTATCACTATTTAGAGTGATCCTTGGGGATTGTGTCACTATTTAGAGTGATCCATGGGGATTGTGTCTCTATTGAGATTGATCCTTGGGGATTGTGTCACTATTTAGAGTGATCCTTGTGGATTGTATCACTATTTAGAGTGATCCTTGGGGATTGTGTCACTATTTAGAGTGATCCTTGGGGATTGTGTCTCTATTGAGATTGATCCTTGGGGATTGTGTCACTATTTAGAGTGATCCTTGTGGATTGTGTCATGATTTAGAGTGATCCTTGGGGATTGTGTCAGTATTTAGAGTTATACTTGGGTATTGTGTCACTATTTAGAGTGATCCTTGGGGATTGTGTCACGATTTAGAGTGATCCTTGGGGATTGTGTCACTATTTAGAGTGATCCTTGGGGATTGTGTCACTATTTAGAGTGATCCTTGGGGATTGAGTCACAATTGAAAGTAATCCTTGGGAATTGTGTCACTATTTAGAGTGATCCTTGGGGACTGTGTCACTACTTAGAGTGATCCTTGGGGATTGTGTCACTATTTAGAGTGATCCTTGGGGATTGTGTCACTATTTAGAGTGATCCTTGGGGATTGTGTCACGATTTAGAGTGATCCTTGGGGATTGTGTCACTATTTGGAGTGATCCTTGGGGATTGTGTCACTATTTCGAGTGATCCTTGGGGATTGTGTCACTATTTAGAGTGATCCTTGGGGATTGTGTCACTATTTAGAGTGATCCTTGGGGATTGTGTTAGTATTTCGTGTGATCCATGGGGATTGTGTCACTATTTAGAGTGATCCTTGTGGATTGTGTCACTATTTAGAGTGATCCTTGGGGATTGTGTCACTATTTAGAGTGATCCTTGGGGATTGTGTTAGTATTTCGTGTGATCCTTGGGGATTGTGTCACTATTTAGAGTGATCCCTGTGGATTGTGTCACTATTTAGATTGAACCTTGGGTATTGTGTCACTATTTAGAGTGATCCTTGGGCATTGTTTTAGTATTTAGAGTGATCCTTGGGGATTGTGTCACTACTTAGAGTGTCCCTTGGGATTGTGTCACTATTTAGAGTTATCCTTGGGGGATTGTGTCTCTATTGAGAGTGATCCTTGGGGATTGTGTCTCTATTGAGAGTGATCCTTGGGGATTGTGTCATTATTTAGAGTGATCCTTTGGGATTGTGTCACTATTTAGAGTGATCCGAGGGGATTGTGTCACTATTTAGAGTGATCCTTTGGGATTGTGTCACTATTTAGAGTAGTCCGTGGGGGATTGTGTCTCTATTGAGAGTGATCCTTGGGGATTGTGTCACTACATTGAGTGATCCTTGGGAATTGTTTCATTATTTAGAGTGTCCTTGGGGATTGTATCACGATTTAGAGTGATCCTTGTGAATTGTATCACTATTTAGAGTGATGCTTGGGGATTGTGTCTCTATTGAGAGTAATCCTTGGGGATTGTGTCACTATTTAGAGTGAACCTTGTGGATTGTGTCATTATTTAGAGTGATCCTTGGCGATTGTGTCAGTATTTAGAGTGATCCTTGGGTATTCTGTCACTATTTAGAGTGATCCTTGGGAATTGTGTCACGATTTAGAGTGATCCTTGGGGATTGTGTCACTATTTAGAGTGATACTTGGGAATTGTGTCACTATTTCGAGTGATCCTTGGGGATTGTGTCACTATTTAGAGTGATCCTTGGGGATTGAGTCACAATTGAGAGTAATCCTTGGGAATTGTGTCACTATTTAGAGTGATCCTTGGGGATTGTGTCACTATTTAGAGTGACCCTTGGGGATTGTGTCTCTATTGAGAGTGATCCTTGGGGATTGTGTCAATATTTAGAGTGATCCTTGTGGATTGTGTCATTATTTAGAGTGATCCTTGGGGATTGTGTCAGTATTTAGTGTGATCCTTGGGTATTGTGTCACTATTTAGAGTGATCCTTGTGGGTTGTGTCACGATTTAGAGTGATCCTTGGGGATTGTGTTACTATTTAGAGTGATACTTGGGAATTGTGTCACTATTTCGAGTGATCCTTGGTATTGTGTCACTATTTAGAGTGATCCTTGGGGATTGAGTCACAATTGAGAGTAATCCTTGGGAATTTTGTCACTATTTAGAGTGATCCTTGGGGACTGTGTCACTATTTAGAGTGATCCTTGGGGATTGTGTCACTATTTGGAGTGATCCTTGGGGATTGTGTCACTATTTAGAGTGATCCTTGGGGATTGTGTCACGATTCAGAGTGATCCTTGGGGATTGTGTCACTATTTAGAGTGATACTTGGGAATTGTGTCACTATTTCGAGTGATCCTTGGGGATTGTGTCACTATTTAGAGTGATCCTTGGGGATTGAGTCACAATTGAGAGTAATCCTTTGGAATTGTGTCACTATTTAGAGTGATCCTTGGGGATTGTGTCACTATTTAGTGTGATCCTTGTGGATTGTGTCACTATTTAGAGTGATCCTTGGGGATTGTGTCACTATTTAGAGTGATCCTTGGGGATTGTGTTAGTATTTCGTGTGATCCATGGGGATTGTGTCACTATTTAGAGTGATCCTTGGGTATTGTGTCACTATTTAGAGTGATCCTTGGGCATTGTGTTAGTATTTAGAGTGTTCCTTGGGATTGTGTCACTATTTAGAGTTATCCTTGGGGGATTGTGTCTCTATTGAGAGTGATCCTTGGGGATTGTGTCACTATTTAGAGTGATCCTTGGGGATTGTGTCTCTATTGGGAGTGATCCTTGGGGATTGTGTCATTATTTAGAGTGATCCTTGGGGATTGTGTCACTCTTTAGAGTGATCCTTGGGGATTGTGTCACTATTTAGAGTGATCCTTTGGGATTGTGTCACTATTTAGAGTGATCCTTGTGTATTCTGTCACTATTTAGAGTGATCCTTGGGGGATTGTGTCTCTATTGAGAGTGATCCTTGGGGATTGCGTCACTATATTGAGTGGTCCTTGGGAATTGTGTCATTATATAGAGTGTCCTTGGGGATTGTATCACTATTTAGAGTGATCCTTGTGGATTGTATCACTATTTAGAGTGATCCTTGGGGATTGTGTCACTATTTAGAGTGATCCTTGGGGATTGTGTCTCTATTGAGAGTGATCCTTGGGGATTGTGTCAGTATTTAGAGTGATCCTTTTGTATTGTGTCACTATTTAGAGTGATCCTTGTGGATTGTGTCACGATTTAGAGTGATCCTTGGGGATTGTGTCACTGTTTAGAGTGATACTTGGGAATTGTGTCACTATTTAGAGTGATCCTTGGGGATTGTGTAACTATTTGTAGAGATCCTTGGGGATTGTGTCACTATTTAGAGTGATCCTTGGGGATTGTGTCACTATTTAGAGTGATCCTTGGGGATTGTGTCACTATTTAGAGTGATCCTTTGGGATTGTGTCACTATTTAGAGTGATCCTTGGGTATTGTGTCACTATTTAGAGTGATCCTTGTGGATTGTGTCACGATTTAGAGTGATCCTTGGGGATTGTGTTACTATTTAGAGTGATACTTGGGAATTGTGTCACTATTTAGAGTGATCCTTGGTATTGTGTCACTATTTAGAGTGATCCTTGGGGATTGAGTCACAATTGAAATTAATCCTTGGGAATTGTGTCACTACTTAGAGTGATCCTTGGGGACTGTGTCACTATTTAGAGTGATCCTTGGGGATTGTGTCACTATTTAGAGTGATACTTGGGAATTGTGTCACTATTTAGAGTGATCCTTGGGGATTGTGTAACTATTTGTAGAGATCCTTGGGGATTGTGTCACTATTTAGAGTGAACCTTGGGGATTGTGTCACTATTTAGAGTGATCCTTGGGTATTGTGTCACTATTCAGAGTGATCCTTTGGGATTGTGTCACTATTTAGAGTGATCCTTGGGTATTGTGTCACTATTTAGAGTGATCCTTGGGGATTGTGTCACTATTTAGAGTGATCCTTGGGGATTGTGTCATTATTTAGAGTGATCCTTGGGGATTGTGTCACTATTTAGCGTGATCCTTGGGGATTGTGCCACTATTTAGAGTGATCCTTGGGGATTGTGTCACGATTTAGAGTGATCCTTGGGGTTTGTGTCACTACTTAAAGTGATCCTCGTGGATTGTGTCACTATTTAGAGTGATCCTTGGGGATTGTGTAACTATTTGGAGAGATCCTTGGGGATTGTGTCACTATTTAGTGTGATCCTTGGGGATTGTGTCACTATTTAGAGTGATCCTTCGGGATTGTGTCACTATTTAGTGTGATCCTTTGGAATTGTGTCATTATTTAGAGTGATCCGTGGGTATTGTGTCACTATTTAGAGTGATCCTTGGGGATTGTGTCATTATTTAGAGTGATCCTTGGGGATTGTGTCACTATTTAGAGTGATCCTTGGGGATTGTGTCACGATTTAGAGTGTTCCTTGGGATTGTGTCACTATTTAGCGTTATCCTTCTGGGGTTGTGTCTCTATTGAGAGTGATCCTTGGGGATTGTGTCACTATATTGAGTGATCCTTGGGAATTGTTTCATTATTTTTAGTGTCCTTGGGGATTGTATCACTATTTAGAGTGATCCTTGTGGATTGTATCACTATTTAGAGTGATCCTTGGGGATTGTGTCACTATTTAGAGTGATCCTTGGGGATTGTGTCTCTATTGAGATTGATCCTTGGGGATTGTGTCACTATTTAGAGTGATCCTTGGGGATTGTGTCTCTATTGAGATTGATCCTTGGGGATTGTGTCACTATTTAGAGTGATCCTTGTGGATTGTATCACTATTTAGAGTGATCCTTGGTGATTGTGTCACTATTTAGAGTGATCCTTGGGGATTGTGTCTCTATTGAGATTGATCCTTGGGGATTGTGTCACTATTTAGAGTGATCCTTGTGGATTGTGTCATGATTTAGAGTGATCCTTGGGGATTGTGTCAGTATTTAGAGTTATACTTGGGTATTGTGTCACTATTTAGAGTGATCCTTGGGGATTGTGTCACGATTTAGAGTGATCCTTGGGGATTGTGTCACTATTTAGAGTGATCCTTGGGGATTGTGTCACTATTTAGAGTGATCCTTGGGGATTGAAACACAATTGAAAGTAATCCTTGGGAATTGTGTCACTATTTAGAGTGATCCTTGGGGACTGTGTCACTACTTAGAGTGATCCTTGGGGATTGTGTCACTATTTAGAGTGATCCTTGGGGATTGTGTCACTATTTAGAGTGATCCTTGGGGATTGTGTCACGATTTAGAGTGATCCTTGGGGATTGTGTCACTATTTAGAGTGATACTTGGGAATTGTGTCACTATTTCGAGTGATCCTTGGGGATTGTGTCACTATTTACAGTGATCCTTGGGGATTGTGTCACTATTTAGAGTGATCCTTGGGGATTGTGTTAGTATTTCGTGTGATCCATGGGGATTGTGTCACTATTTAGAGTGATCCTTGTGGATTTTGTCACTATTTAGAGTGATCCTTGGGGATTGTGTCACTATTTAGAGTGATCCTTGGGGATTGTGTTAGTATTTCGTGTGATCCTTGGGGATTGTGTCACTATTTAGAGTGATCCCTGTGGATTGTGTCACTATTTAGATTGATCCTTGGGTATTGTGTCACTATTTAGAGTGATCCTTGGGCATTGTTTTAGTATTTAGAGTGATCCTTGGGGATTGTGTCACTACTTAGAGTGTCCCTTGGGATTGTGTCACTATTTAGAGTTATCCTTGGGGGATTGTGTCTCTATTGAGAGTGATCCTTGGGGATTGTGTCACTATTTAGAGTGATCCTTGGGGATTGTGTCTCTATTGAGAGTGATCCTTGGGGATTGTGTCATTATTTAGAGTGATCCTTTGGGATTGTGTCACTATTTAGAGTGATCCGAGGGGATTGTGTCAATATTTAGAGTGATCCTTTGGGATTGTGTCACTATTTAGAGTAGTCCTTGGGGGATTGTGTCTCTATTGAGAGTGATCCTTGGGGATTGTGTCACTACATTGAGTGATCCTTGGGAATTGTTTCATTATTTAGAGTGTCCTTGGGGATTGTATCACGATTTAGAGTGATCCTTGTGAATTGTATCACTATTTAGAGTGATGCTTGGGGATTGTGTCTCTATTGAGAGTAATCCTTGGGGATTGTGTCACTATTTAGAGTGAACCTTGTGGATTGTGTCATTATTTAGCGTGATCCTTGGCGATTGTGTCAGTATTTAGAGTGATCCTTGGGTATTCTGTCACTATTTAGAGTGATCCTTGGGAATTGTGTCACGATTTAGAGTGATCCTTGGGGATTGTGTCACTATTTAGAGTGATACTTGGGAATTGTGTCACTATTTCGAGTGATCCTTGGGGATTGTGTCACTATTTAGAGTGATCCTTGGGGATTGAGTCACAATTGAGAGTAATCCTTGGGAATTGTGTCACTATGTGGAGTGATCCTTGGGGATTGTGTCACTATTTAGAGTGACCCTTGGGGATTGTGTCTCTATTGAGAGTGATCCTTGGGGATTGTGTCACTATTTAGAGTGATCCTTGTGGATTGTGTCATTATTTAGAGTGATCCTTGGGGATTGTGTCAGTATTTAGAGTGATCCTTGGGTATTGTGTCACTATTTAGAGTGATCCTTGTGGATTGTGTCACGATTTAGAGTGATCCTTGGGGATTGTGTTACTATTTAGAGTGATACTTGGGAATTGTGTCACTATTTCGAGTGATCCTTGGTATTGTGTCACTATTTAGAGTGATCCTTGGGGATTGAGTCACAATTGAGAGTAATCCTTGGGAATTGTGTCACTATTTAGAGTGATCCTTGGGGACTGTGTCACTATTTAGAGTGATCCTTGGGGATTGTGTCTCTATTTGGAGTGATCCTTGGGGATTGTGTCACTATTTAGAGTGATCCTTGGGGATTGTGTCACGATTCAGAGTGATCCTTGGGGATTGTATGTTCTATGTTCTATGTTCTACGTTCTATTGTGTCACTATTTAGAGTGATACTTGGGAATTTTGTCACTATTTCGAGTGATCCTTGGGGATTGTGTCACTATTTAGAGTGATCCTTGGGGATTGAGTCACAATTGAGAGTAATCCTTTGGAATTGTGTCACTATTTGGAGTGATCCTTGGGGATTGTGTCACTATTTAGTGTGATCCTTGTGGATTGTGTCACTATTTAGAGTGATCCTTGGGGATTGTGTCACTATTTAGAGTGATCCTTGGGGATTGTGTTAGTATTTCGTGTGATCCATGGGGATTGTGTCACTATTTAGAGTGATCCTTGGGTATTGTGTCACTATTTAGAGTGATCCTTGGGCATTGTGTTAGTATTTAGAGTGATCCTTGGGGATTGTGTCACTATTTAGAGTGTTCCTTGGGATTGTGTCACTATTTAGAGTTATCCTTGGGGGATTGTGTCTCTATTGAGAGTGATCCTTGGGGATTGTGTCACTATTTAGAGTGATCCTTGGGGATTGTGTCTCTATTGGGAGTGATCCTTGGGGATTGTGTCATTATTTAGAGTGATCCTTGGGGATTGTGTCACTCTTTAGAGTGATCCTTGGGGATTGTGTCACTATTTAGAGTGATCCTTTGGGATTGTGTCACTATTTAGAGTGATCCTTGGGTATTCTGTCACTATTTAGAGTGATCCTTGGGGGTTGTGTCATTATTTAGAGTGATCCTTGGGGATTGTGTCACTATTTAGAGTGTTCCTTGGGATTGTGTCACTATTTAGAGTTATCCTTGGGGGATTGTGTCTCTATTGAGAGTGATCCTTGGGGATTGCGTCACTATATTGAGTGGTCCTTGGGAATTGTGTCATTATATAGAGTGTCCTTGGGGATTGTATCACTATTTAGAGTGATCCTTGTGGATTGTATCACTATTTAGAGTGATCCTTGGGGATTGTGTCACTATTTAGAGTGATCCTTGGGGATTGTGTCTCTATTGAGAGTGATCCTTGGGGATTGTGTCACTATTTAGAGTGATCCTTGTGGATTGTGTCATTATTTAGAGTGATCCTTGGGTATTGTGTCAGTATTTAGAGTGATCCTTTTGTATTGTGTCACTGTTTAGAGTGATCCTTGGGGATTGTGTCACGATTTAGAGTGATCCTTGGGGATTGTGTCGCTATTTAGAGTGATACTTGGGAATTGTGTCACTATTTAGAGTGATCCTTGGGGATTGTGTAACTATTTGTAGAGATCCTTGGGGATTGTGTCACTATTTAGAGTGATCCTTGGGGATTGTGTCACTATTTAGAGTGATCCTTGGGGATTGTGTCACTATTTAGAGTGATCCTTTGGGATTGTGTCACTATTTAGAGTGATCCTTGGGTATTGTGTCACTATTTAGAGTGATCCTTGTGGATTGTGTCACGATTTAGAGTGATCCTTGGGGATTGTGTTACTATTTAGAGTGATACTTGGGAATTGTGTCACTATTTAGAGTGATCCTTGGTATTGTGTCACTATTTAGAGTGATCCTTGGGGATTGAGTCACAATTGAAAGTAATCCTTGGGAATTGTGTCACTACTTAGAGTGATCCTTGGGGACTGTGTCACTATTTAGAGTGATCCTTGGGGATTGTGTCACTATTTAGAGTGATACTTGGGAATTGTGTCACTATTTAGAGTGATCCTTGGGGATTGTGTAACTATTTGTAGAGATCCTTGGGGATTGTGTCACTATTTAGAGTGATCCTTGGGGATTGTGTCACTATTTAGAGTGATCCTTGGGTATTGTGTCACTATTTAGAGTGATCCTTTGGGATTGTGTCACTATTTAGAGTGATCCTTGGGTATTGTGTCACTATTTAGAGTGATCCTTGTGGATTGTGTCACGATTTAGAGTGATCCTTGGGAATTGTGTTACTATTTAGAGTGATACTTGGGAATTGTGTCACTATTTCGAGTGATCCTTGGGGATTGTGTCACTATTTAGGGTGATCCTTGGGGATTGAGTCACAATTGAGAGTAATCATTTGGAATTGTGTCACTATTTAGAGTGATCCTTGGGGATTGTGTCACTATTTAGTGTGATCCTTGTGGATTGTGTCACTATTTAGAGTGATCCTTGGGGATTGTGTCACTATTTAGAGTGATCCTTGGGGATTGTGGTAGTATTTCGTGTGATCCATGGGGATTGTGTCACTATTTAGAGTGATCCTTGGGTATTGTGTCACTATTTAGAGTGATCCTTGGGCATTGTGTTAGTATTTAGAGTGATCCTTGGGGATTGTGTCACTATTTAGATTGTTCCTTGGGATTGTGTCACTATTTAGAGTTATCCTTGGGGGATTGTGTCTCTATTGAGAGTGATCCTTGGGGATTGTGTCACTATTTAGAGTGATCCTTGGGGATTGTGTCTCTATTGGGAGTGATCCTTGGGGATTGTGTCATTATTTAGAGTGATCCTTGGGGATTGTGTCACTCTTTAGAGTGATCCTTGGGGATTGTGTCACTATTTAGAGTGATCCTTTGGGATTGTGTCAATATTTAGAGTGATCCTTGGGTATTGTGTCACTATTTAGAGTGATCCTTGGGGGTTGTGTCATTATTTAGAGTGATCCTTGGGCATTGTGTCACTATTTAGAGTGTTCCTTGGGATTGTGTCACTATTTAGAGTTATCCTTGGGGGATTGTGTCTCTATTGAGAGTGATCCTTGGGGATTGCGTCACTATATTGAGTGGTCCTTGGGAATTGTGTCATTATATAGAGTGTCCTTGGGGATTGTTTCACTATTTAGAGTGATCCTTGTGGATTGTATCACTATTTAGAGTGATCCTTGGGGATTGTGTCACTATTTAGAGTGATCCTTGGGGATTGTTTCTCTATTGAGAGTGATCCTTGGGGATTGTGTCACTATTTAGAGTGATCCTTGTGGATTGTGTCATTATTTAGAGTGATCCTTGGGGATTGTGTCAGTATTTAGAGTGATCCTTGGGGGATTGTGTCTCTATTGAGAGTGATCCTTGGGGATTGCGTCACTATATTGAGTGGTCCTTGGGAATTGTGTCATTATATAGAGTGTCCTTGGGGATTGTTTCACTATTTAGAGTGATCCTTGTGGATTGTATCACTATTTAGAGTGATCCTTGGGGATTGTGTCACTATTTAGAGTGATCCTTGGGGATTGTTTCTCTATTGAGAGTGATCCTTGGGGATTGTGTCACTATTTAGAGTGATCCTTGGGGATTGTGTCACGATTTAGAGTGATCCTTGGGGATTGTGTCACTATTTAGAGTGATACTTGGGAATTGTGTCACTATTTCGAGTGATCCTTGGGGATTGTGTCACTATTTAGAGTGATCCTTGGGGATTGAGTCACAATTGAGAGTAATCCTTGGGAATTGTGTCACTATTTAGTGTGATCCTTGGGGATTGTGCCACTATTTAGAGTGATCCTTGGGGATTGTGTCACGATTTAGAGTGATCCTTGGGGTTTGTGTCACTATTTAGAGTTATCCTTGGGGGATTGTGTCTCTATTGAGAGTGATCCTTGGGGATTGTGTCACTATTTAGAGTGATCCTTGGGGATTGTGTCTCTATTGGGAGTGATCCTTGGGGATTGTGTCATTATTTAGAGTGATCCTTGGGGATTGTGTCACTCTTTAGAGTGATCCTTGGGGATTGTGTCACTATTTAGAGTGATCCTTTGGGATTGTGTCAATATTTAGAGTGATCCTTGGGTATTGTGTCACTATTTAGAGTGATCCTTGGGGGTTGTGTCATTATTTAGAGTGATCCTTGGGCATTGTGTCACTATTTAGAGTGTTCCTTGGTATTGTGTCACTATTTAGAGTTATCCTTGGGGGATTGTGTCTCTATTGAGAGTGATCCTTGGGGATTGCGTCACTATATTGAGTGGTCCTTGGGAATTGTGTCATTATATAGAGTGTCCTTGGGGATTGTATCACTATTTAGAGTGATCCTTGTGGATTGTATCACTATTTAGAGTGATCCTTGGGGATTGTGTCACTATTTAGAGTGATCCTTGGGGATTGTGTCTCTATTGAGAGTGATCCTTGGGGATTGTGTCACTATTTAGAGAGATCCTTGTGGATTGTGTCATTATTTAGAGTGATCCTTGGGGATTGTGTCAGTATTTAGAGTGATCCTTGGGTATTGTGTCACTATTTAGAGTGATCCTTGGGGATTGTGTCACGATTTAGAGTGATCCTTGGGGATTGTGTCACTATTTAGAGTGATACTTGGGAATTGTGTCACTATTTCGAGTGATCCTTGGGGATTGTGTCACTATTTAGAGTGATCCTTGGGGATTGAGTCACAATTGAGAGTCATCCTTGGGAATTGTGTCACTATTTAGTGTGATCCTTGGGGATTGTGCCACTATTTAGAGTGATCCTTGGGGATTGTGTCACGATTTAGAGTGATCCTTGGGGTTTGTGTCACTATTTAAAGTGATCCTCGTGGATTGCGTCACTATTTAGAGTGATCCTTGGGGATTGTGTAACTATTTGTAGAGATCCTTGGGGATTGTGTCACTATTTAGATTGATCCTTGGGGATTGTGTCACTATTTAGAGTGATCCTTGGGGATTGTGTCATTATTTAGAGTGATCCTTGGGGATTGTGTCACTATTTAGAGTGATCCTTGGGGATTGTGTCACGATTTAGCGTGTTCCTTGGGATTGTGTCACTATTTAGAGTTATCCTTGTGGGGTTGTGTCTCTATTGAGAGTGATCCTTGGGGATTGTGTCACTATATTGTGTGATCCTTGGGAATTGTTTCATTATTTTTAGTGTCCTTGGGGATTGTATCACTATTTAGAGTGATCCTTGTGGATTGTATCACTATTTAGAGTGATCCTTGGGGATTGTGTCACTATTTAGAGTGATCCTTGGGGATTGTGTCTCTATTGAGATTGATCCTTGGGGATTGTGTCACTATTTAGAGTGATCCTTGTGGATTGTGTCATAATTTAGAGTGATCCTTGGCGATTGTGTCACTAAATAGAGTGTTCCTTGGGATTGTGTCACTATTTAGAGTTATCCTTGGGGGATTGTGTCTCTATTGAGAGTGATCCTTGGGGATTGCGTCACTATATTGAGTGGTCCTTGGGAATTGTGTCATTATATAGAGTGTCCTTGGGGATTGTATCACTATTTAGAGTGATCCTTGTGGATTGTATCACTATTTAGAGTGATCCTTGGGGATTGTGTCACTATTTAGAGTGATCCTTGGGGATTGTGTCTCTATTGAGAGTGATCCTTGGGGATTGTGTCACTAGTTAGAGTGATCCTTGTGAATTGTGTCAGTATTTTGAGTGATCCTTTTGTATTGTGTCACTATTTAGAGTGATCCTTGGGGATTGTGTCACGATTTAGAGTGATCCTTGGGGATTGTGTCACTATTTAGAGTGATACTTGGGAATTGTGTCACTATTTAGAGTGATCCTTGGGGATTGTGTAACTATTTGTAGAGATCCTTGGGGATTGTGTCACTATTTAGAGTGATCCTTGGGGATTGTGTCACTATTTAGAGTGATCCTTGGGGATTGTGTCACTATTTAGAGTGATCCTTTGGGATTGTGTCACTATTTAGAGTGATCCTTGGGTATTGTGTCACTATTTAGAGTGATCCTTGTGGATTGTGTCACGATTTAGAGTGATCCTTGGGGATTGTGTTACTATTTAGAGTGATACTTGGGAATTGTGTCACGATTTCGAGTGATCCTTGGTATTGTGTCACTATTTAGAGTGATCCTTGGGGATTGAGTCACAATTGAAAGTAATCCTTGGGAATTGTGTCACTACTTAGAGTGATCCTTGGGGACTGTGTCACTATTTAGAGTGATCCTTGGGGATTGTGTCACTATTTAGAGTGATACTTGGGAATTGTGTCACTATTTAGAGTGATCCTTGGGGATTGTGTAACTATTTGTAGAGATCCTTGGGGATTGTGTCACTATTTAGAGTGATCCTTGGGGATTGTGTCACTATTTAGAGTGATCCTTGGGTATTGTGTCACTATTTAGAGTGATCCTTTGGGATTGTGTCACTATTTAGAGTGATCCTTGGGTATTGTGTCACTATTTAGAGTGATCCTTGTGGATTGTGTCACGATTTAGAGTGATCCTTGGGAATTGTGTTACTATTTAGAGTGATACTTGGGAATTGTGTCACTATTTCGAGTGATCCTTGGGGATTGTGTCACTATTTAGGGTGATCCTTGGGGATTGAGTCACAATTGAGAGTAATCATTTGGAATTGTGTCACTATTTAGAGTGATCCTTGGGGATTGTGTCACTATTTAGTGTGATCCTTGTGGATTGTGTCACTATTTAGAGTGATCCTTGGGGATTGTGTCACTATTTAGAGTGATCCTTGGGGATTGTGTTAGTATTTCGTGTGATCCATGGGGATTGTGTCACTATTTAGAGTGATCCTTGGGTATTGTGTCACTATTTAGAGTGATCCTTGGGCATTGTGTTAGTATTTAGAGTGATCTTGGGGATTGTGTCACTATTTAGATTGTTCCTTGGGATTGTGTCACTATTTAGAGTTATACTTGGGGGATTGTGTCTCTATTGAGAGTGATCCCTGGGGATTGTGTCACTATTTAGAGTGATCCTTGGGGATTGTGTCTCTATTGGGAGTGATCCTTGGGGATTGTGTCATTATTTAGAGTGATCCTTGGGGATTGTGTCACTCTTTAGAGTGATCCTTGGGGATTGTGTCACTATTTAGAGTGATCCTTTGGGATTGTGTCAATATTTAGAGTGATCCTTGGGTATTGTGTCACTATTTAGAGTGATCCTTGGGGGTTGTGTCATTATTTAGAGTGATCCTTGGGCATTGTGTCACTATTTAGAGTGTTCCTTGGGATTGTGTCACTATTTAGAGTTATCCTTGGGGGATTGTGTCTCTATTGACAGTGATCCTTGGGGATTGCGTCACTATATTGAGTGGTCCTTGGGAATTGTGTCATTATATAGAGTGTCCTTGGGGATTGTATCACTATTTAGAGTGATCCTTGTGGATTGTATCACCATTTAGAGTGATCCTTGGGGATTGTGTCACTATTTAGAGTGATCCTTGAGGATTGTGTCACTATTTAGTGTGATCCTTGTGGCTTGTGTCACTATTTAGAGTGATCCTTAGGGATTGTGTCACTATTTAGAGTGATCCTTGGGGATTGTGTTAGTATTTCGTGTGATCCATGGGGATTGTGTCACTATTTAGAGTGATCCTTGGGTATTGTGTCACTATTTAGAGTGATCCTTGGGCATTGTGTTAGTATTTAGAGTGATCTTGGGGATTGTGTCACTATTTAGATTGTTCCTTGGGATTGTGTCACTATTTAGAGTTATACTTGGGGGATTGTGTCTCTATTGAGAGTGATCCCTGGGGATTGTGTCACTATTTAGAGTGATCCTTGGGGATTGTGTCTCTATTGGGAGTGATCCTTAGGGATTGTTTCATTATTTAGAGTGATCCTTGGGGATTGTGTCACTCTTTAGAGTGATCCTTGGGGATTGTGTCACTATTTAGAGTGATCCTTTGGGATTGTGTCAATATTTAGAGTGATCCTTGGGTATTGTGTCACTATTTAAAGTGATCCTTGGGGATTGCGTCACTATATTGAGTGGTCCTTGGGAATTGTGTCATTATATAGAGTGTCCTTGGGGATTGTATCACTATTTAGAGTGATCCTTGTGGATTGTATCACCATTTAGAGTGATCCTTGGGGATTGTGTCACTATTTAGAGTGATCCTTGGGGATTGTGTCTCTATTGAGAGTGATCCTTGGGGATTGTGTCACTATTTAGAGTGATCCTTGTGGATTGTGTCATTATTTAGAGTGATCCTTGGGTATTGTGTCACAATCCCATTGTTTAAGAAGGTGAACAGAGACTTCCCCGGGAATTATAGACCGGTGAGTCTCACTTCTGTTGTCGGCAAGATGTTGGAAAAAATTATAAGGGATAGGATTTATAGTTATTTGGAGAGTAATGAATTGATAGGTGATAGTCAGCATGGTTTTGTGGCAGGTAGGTCGTGCCTTACTAACCTTATTGAGTTTTTTGAGAAAGTGACCAAGGAGGTGGATGGGGGCAAGGCAGTGGACGTGGTATATATGGATTTTAGTAAGGCGTTTGATAAGGTTCACCATGGTAGGCTTCTGCAGAAAATGCAGATGTATGGGATTGGGGGTGATCTAGGAAATTGGATCAGGAATTGGCTAGCGGATAGGAAACAGAGGGTGGTGGTTGATAGTAAATATTCATCATGGAGTGCGGTTACAAGTGGTGTACCTCAGGGATCTGTTTTGGGGCCACTGCTGTTTGTAATATTTATTAATGATCTGGATGAGGGTATAGTTGGGTGGATTAGCAAATTTGCTGATGACACCAAAGTCGGTGGTGTGGTAGACAGTGAGGAAGGGTGTCGTAGTTTGCAGGAAGACTTAGACAGGTTGCAAAGTTGGGCCGAGAGGTGGCGGATGGAGTTTAATGCGGAGAAGTGTGAGGTAATTCACTTTGGTAGGAATAACAGATGTGTTGAGTATAGGGCTAACGGGAGGACTTTGAATAGTGTGGAGGAGCAGAGGGATCTAGGTGTATGTGTGCATAGATCCCTGAAAGTTGGGAATCAAGTAGATAAGGTTGTTAAGAAGGCATATGGTGTCTTGGCGTTTATTGGTAGGGGGATTGAATTTAGGAGTCGTAGCGTTATGTTGCAACTGTACACAACTCTGGTGCGGCCGCACTTGGAGTACTGTGTGCAGTTCTGGTCCCCACATTACAGGAAGGATGTGGAGGCTTTGGAGAGGGTGCAGAGGAGGTTTACCAGGATGTTGCCTGGTATGGAGGGGAGATCCTATGAGGAGAGGCTGAGGGATTTGGGATTGTTTTCGCTGGAAAGGCGGCGGCTAAGAGGGGATCTTATTGAAACATATAAGATGATTAGAGGTTTAGATAGGGTGGATAGTGATAGCCTTTTTCCTCTGATGGAGAAATCCAGCACGAGGGGGCATTGCTTTAAATTGAGGGGGGGTAGTTATAGAACCGATGTCAGGGGTAGGTTCTTTACCCAGAGGGTGGTGAGGGATTGGAATGCCCTGCCAGCATCAGTAGTAAATGCGCCTAGTTTGGGGGCGTTTAAGAGATCCGTAGATAGGTTCATGGACGAAAAGAAATTGGTTTAGGTTGGAGGGTCACAGTTTTTTTTTTTTTTAACTGGTCGGTGCAACATCGTGGGCCGAAGGGCCTGTTCTGCGCTGTAATGTTCTATGTTCTATGTTCTATTTAGAGTGATCCTTGGGGATTGTGTCACGATTTAGAGTGAGCCTTGGGGATTGTGTCACTATTTAGAGTGATACTTGGGAATTGTGTCACTATTTCGAGTGATCCTTGGGGATTGTGTCACTATTTTGAGTGATCCTTGGGGATTGAGTCACAATTGAGAGTAATCCTTGGGAATTGTGTCACTATTTAGTGTGATCCTTGGGGATTGTGTCACTATTTAGAGTGATCGTTGGGGATTGTGTCACTATTTAGAGTGATCCTTGGGGATTGTGTCATTATTTAGAGTGATCCTTGGGGATTGTGTCACTATTTAGAGTGATCCTTGGGGATTGTGCCACTATTTAGAGTGATCCTTGGGGATTGTGTCACGATTTAGAGTGATCCTTGGGGTTTGTGTCACTATTTAAAGTGATCCTCGTGGATTGTGTCACTATTTAGAGTGATCCTTGGGGATTGTGTAACTATTTGTAGAGATCCTTGGGGATTGTGTCACTATTTAGAGTGATCCTTGGGGATTGTGTCACTATTTAGAGTGATCCTTGGGGATTGTGTCATTATTTAGAGTGATCCTTGGGGATTGTGTCACTATTTAGAGTGATCCTTGGGGATTGTGTCACGATTTAGAGTGTTCCTTGGGATTGTGTCACTATTTAGAGTTATCCTTGTGGGGTTGTGTCTCTATTGAGAGTGATCCTTGGGGATTGTGTCACTATATTGAGTGATCCTTGGGAATTGTTTCATTATTTTTAGTGTCCTTGGGGATTGTATCACTATTTAGAGTGATCCTTGTGGATTGTATCACTATTTAGAGTGATCCTTGGGGATTGTGTCACTATTTAGAGTGATCCTTGGGGATTGTGTCTCTATTGAGATTGATCCTTGGGGATTGTGTCACTATTTAGAGTGATCCTTGTGGATTGTGTCATGATTTAGAGTGATCCTTGGGGATTGTGTCAGTATTTAGAGTTATACTTGGGTATTGTGTCACTATTTAGAGTGATCCTTGGGGATTGTGTCACGATTTAGAGTGATCCTTGGGGATTGTGTCACTATTTAGAGTGATCCTTGGGGATTGTGTCACTATTTAGAGTGATCCTTGGGGATTGAGTCACAATTGAAAGTAATCCTTGGGAATTGTGTCACTATTTAGAGTGATCCTTGGGGACTGTGTCACTATTTAGAGTGATCCTTGGGGATTGTGTCACTATTTAGAGTGATCCTTGGGGATTGTGTCACTATTTAGAGTGATCCTTGGGGATTGTGTCACGATTTAGAGTGATCCTTGGGGATTGTGTCACTATTTAGAGTGATACTTGGGAATTGTGTCACTATTTCGAGTGATCCTTGGGGATTGTGTCATTATTTAGAGTGATCCTTGGGGATTGAGTCACAATTGAGAGTAATGCTTGGGAATTGTGTCACTATTTAGAGTGATCCTTGGGGATTGTGTCACTATTTAGAGTGATCCTTGTGGATTGTGTCACTATTTAGAGTGATCCTTGGGGATTGTGTCACTATTTAGAGTGATCCTTGGGGATTGTGTTAGCATTTCGTGTGATCCTTGGGGATTGTGTCACTATTTAGAGTGATCCTTGTGGATTGTGTCACTATTTAGATTGATCCTTGGGTATTGTGTCACTATTTAGAGTGATCCTTGGGCATTGTTTTAGTTTTTAGAGTGATCTGTGGGGATTGTGTCACTATTTAGAGTGTCCCTTGGGATTGTGTCACTATTTAGAGTTATCCTTGGGGGATTGTGTCTCTATTGAGAGTGATCCTTGGGGATTGTGTCACTATTTAGAGTGATCCTTGGGGATTGTGTCTCTATTGAGAGTGATCCTTGGGGATTGTGTCATTATTTAGAGTGATCCTTTGGGATTGTGTCACTATTTAGAGTGATCCGAGGGGATTGTGTCACTATTTAGAATGATCCTTTGGGATTGTGTCACTATTTAGAGTAGTCCTTGGGGGATTGTGTCTCTATTGAGAGTGATCCTTGGGGATTGTGTCACTACATTGAGTGATCCTTGGGAATAGTTTCATTATTTAGAGTGTCCATGGGGATTGTATCACTATTTAGAGTGATGCTTGGGGATTGTGTCTCTATTGAGAGTAATCCTTGGGGATTGTGTCACTATTTAGAGTGATCCTTGTGGATTGTGTCATTATTTAGAGTGATCCTTGGGGATTGTGTAACTATTTGTAGAGATCCTTGGGGATTGTGTCACTATTTAGAGTGATCCTTGGGGATTGTGTCACTATTTAGAGTGATCCTTGGGGATTGTGTCATTATTTAGAGTGATCCTTGGGGATTGTGTCACTATTTAGAGTGATCCTTGGGGATTGTGTCACGATTTAGAGTGTTCCTTGGGATTGTGTCACTATTTAGAGTTATCCTTGTGGGGTTGTGTCTCAATTGAGAGTGATCCTTGGGGATTGTGTCACTATATTGAGTGATCCTTGGGAATTGTTTCATTATTTTTAGTGTCCTTGGGGATTGTATCACTATTTAGAGTGATCCTTGTGGATTGTATCACTATTTAGAGTGATCCTTGGGGATTGTGTCACTATTTAGAGTGATCCTTGGGGATTGTGTCTCTATTGAGATTGATCCTTGGGGATTGTGTCACTATTTAGAGTGATCCTTGTGGATTGTGTCATGATTTAGAGTGATCCTTGGGGATTGTGTCACGATTTAGAGTGATCCTTGGGGATTGTGTCACTATTTAGAGTGATCCTTGGGGATTGTGTCACTATTTAGAGTGATCCTTGGGGATTGAGTCACAATTGAAAGTAATCCTTGGGAATTGTGTCACTATTTAGAGTGATCCTTGGGGACTGTGTCACTATTTAGAGTGATCCTTGGGGATTGTGTCACTATTTAGAGTGATCCTTGGGGATTGTGTCACTATTTAGAATGATCCTTGGGGATTGTGTCACGATTTAGAGTGATCCTTGGGGATTGTGTCACTATTTAGAGTGATACTTGGGAATTGTGTCACTATTTCGAGTGATCCTTGGGGATTGTGTCACTATTTACAGTGATCCTTGGGGATTGAGTCACAATTGAGAGTAATGCTTGGGAATTGTGTCACTATTTAGAGTGATCCTTGGGGATTGTGTCACTATTTAGAGTGATCCTTGTGGATTGTGTCACTATTTAGAGTGATCCTTGGGGATTGTGTCAGTATTTAGAGTGATCCTTGGGGATTGTGTTAGTATTTCGTGTGATCCTTGGGGATTGTGTCACTATTTAGAGTGATCCTTGTGGATTGTGTCACTATTTAGATTGATCCTTGGGTATTGTGTCACTATTTAGAGTGATCCTTGGGCATTGTTTTAGTATTTAGAGTGATCCGTGGGGATTGTGTCTCTATTGAGATTGATCCTTGGGGATTGTGTCACTATTTAGAGTGATCCTTGTGGATTGTGTCATGATTTAGAGTGATCCTTGGGGATTGTGTCAGTATTTAGAGTTATACTTGGGTATTGTGTCACTATTTAGAGTGATCCTTGGGGATTGTGTCACGATTTAGAGTGATCCTTGGGGATTGTGTCACTATTTAGAGTGATCCTTGGGGATTGTGTCACTATTTAGAGTGATCCTTGGGGATTGAGTCACAATTGAAAGTAATCCTTGGGAATTGTGTCACTATTTAGAGTGATCCTTGGGGACTGTGTTACTATTTAGAGTGATCCTTGGGGATTGTGTCACTATTTAGAGTGATCCTTGGGGATTGTGTCACTATTTAGAGTGATCCTTGGGGATTGTGTCACGATTTAGAGTGATCCTTGGGGATTGTGTCACTATTTAGAGTGATACTTGGGAATTGTGTCACTATTTCGAGTGATCCTTGGGGATTGTGTCATTATTTAGAGTGATCCTTGGGGATTGAGTCACAATTGAGAGTAATGCTTGGGAATTGTGTCACTATTTAGAGTGATCCTTGGGGATTGTGTCACTATTTAGAGTGATCCTTGTGGATTGTGTCACTATTTAGAGTGATCCTTGGGGATTGTGTCACTATTTAGAGTGATCCTTGGGGATTGTGTTAGTATTTCGTGTGATCCTTGGGGATTGTGTCACTATTTAGAGTGATCCTTGTGGATTGTGTCACTATTTAGATTGATCCTTGGGTATTGTGTCACTATTTAGAGTGATCCTTGGGCATTGTTTTAGTATTTAGAGTGATCTGTGGGGATTGTGTCACTATTTAGAGTGTCCCTTGGGATTGTGTCACTATTTAGAGTTATCCTTGGGGGATTGTGTCTCTATTGAGAGTGATCCTTGGGGATTGTGTCACTATTTAGAGTGATCCTTGGGGATTGTGTCTCTATTGAGAGTGATCCTTGGGGATTGTGTCATTATTTAGAGTGATCCTTTGGGATTGTGTCACTATTTAGAGTGATCCGAGGGGATTGTGTCACTATTTAGAATGATCCTTTGGGATTGTGTCACTATTTAGAGTAGTCCTTGGGGGATTGTGTCTCTATTGAGAGTGATCCTTGGGGATTGTGTCACTACATTGAGTGATCCTTGGGAATTGTTTCATTATTTAGTGTGTCCTTGGGGATTGTATCACTATTTAGAGTGATGCTTGGGGATTGTGTCTCTATTGAGAGTAATCCTTGGGGATTGTGTCACTATTTAGAGTGATCCTTGTGGATTGTGTCATTATTTAGAGTGATCCTTGGGGATTGTGTAACTATTTGTAGAGATCCTTGGGGATTGTGTCACTATTTAGAGTGATCCTTGGGGATTGTGTCACTATTTAGAGTGATCCTTGGGGATTGTGTTAGTATTTCGTGTGATCCATGGGGATTGTGTCACTATTTGGAGTGATCCTTGGGTATTGTGTCACTATTTAGAGTGATCCTTGGGCATTGTGTTAGTATTTAGAGTGATCTTGGGGATTGTGTCACTATTTAGATTGTTCCTTGGGATTGTGTCACTATTTAGAGTTATCCTTGGGGGATTGTGTCTCTATTGAGAGTGATCCTTGGGGATTGTGTCACTATTTAGAGTGATCCTTGGGGATTGTGTCACGATTTAGAGTGTTCCTTGGGATTGTGTCACTATTTAGAGTTATCCTTGTGGGGTTGTGTCTCTATTGAGAGTGATCCTTGGGGATTGTGTCACTATATTGAGTGATCCTTGGGAATTGTTTCATTATTTTTAGTGTCCTTGGGGATTGTATCACTATTTAGAGTGATCCTTGTGGATTGTATCACTATTTAGAGAGATCCTTGGGGATTGTGTCACTATTTAGAGTGATCCTTGGGGATTGTGTCTCTATTGAGATTGATCCTTGGGGATTGTGTCACTATTTAGAGTGATCCTTGTGGATTGTGTCATGATTTAGAGTGATCCTTGGGGATTGTGTCAGTATTTAGAGTTATACTTGGGTATTGTGTCACTATTTAGAGTGATCCTTGGGGATTGTGTCACGATTTAGAGTGATCCTTGGGGATTGTGTCACGATTTAGAGTGATCCTTGGGGATTGTGTCACTATTTAGAGTGATCCTTGGGGATTGTGTCACTATTTAGAGTGATCCTTGGGGATTGAGTCACAATTGAAAGTAATCCTTGGGAATTGTGTCACTATTTAGAGTGATCCTTGGGGACTGTGTCACTATTTAGAGTGATCCTTGGGGATTGTGTCACTATTTAGAGTGATCCTTGGGGATTGTGTCACTATTTAGAATGATCCTTGGGGATTGTGTCACGATTTAGAGTGATCCTTGGGGATTGTGTCACTATTTAGAGTGATACTTGGGAATTGTGTCACTATTTCGAGTGATCCTTGGGGATTGTGTCACTATTTACAGTGATCCTTGGGGATTGAGTCACAATTGAGAGTAATGCTTGGGAATTGTGTCACTATTTAGAGTGATCCTTGGGGATTGTGTCACTATTTAGAGTGATCCTTGTGGATTGTGTCACTATTTAGAGTGATCCTTGGGTATTGTGTCACTATTTAGAGTGATCCTTGGGGATTGTGTTAGTATTTCGTGTGATCCTTGGGGATTGTGTCACTATTTAGAGTGATCCTTGTGGATTGTGTCACTATTTAGATTGATCCTTGGGTATTGTGTCACTATTTAGAGTGATCCTTGGGCATTGTTTTAGTATTTAGAGTGATCCGTGGGGATTGTGTCACTATTTATAGTGTCCCTTGGGATTGTGTCACTATTTAGAGTGATCCTTGGGGATTGTGTCTCTATTGAGAGTGATCCTTGGGGATTGTGTCATTATTTAGAGTGATCCTTTGGGATTGTGTCACTATTTAGAGTGATCCGAGGGGATTGTGTCACTATTTAGAATGATCCTTTGGGATTGTGTCACTATTTAGAGTAGTTCTTGGGGGATTGTGTCTCTATTGAGAGTGATCCTTGGGGATTGTGTCACTACATTGAGTGATCCTTGGGAATTGTTTCATTATTTAGAGTGTCCTTGGGGATTGTATCACTATTTAGAGTGATGCTTGGGGATTGTGTCTCTATTGAGAGTAATCCTTGGGGATTGTGTCACTATTTAGAGTGATCCTTGTGGATTGTGTCATTATTTAGAGTGATCCTTGGCGATTGTCTCAGTATTTAGAGTGATCCCTGGGTATTCTGTCACTATTTAGAGTGATCCTTGGGAATTGTGTCACGATTTAGAGTGATTCTTGGGGATTGTGTCACTATTTAGAGTGATACTTGGGAATTGTGTCACTATTTCGAGTGATCCTTGGGGATTGTGTCACTATTTAGAGTGATCCTTGGGGATTGAGTCACAATTGAGAGTAATCCTTGGGAATTGTGTCACTATTTAGAGTGATCCTTGGGGATTGTGTCACTATTTAGTGTGATCCTTGTGGATTGTGTCACTATTTAGAGTGATCCTTGGGGATTGTGTCACTATTTAGAGTGATCCTTGGGGATTGTGTTAGTATTTCGTGTGATCCATGGGGATTGTGTCACTATTTGGAGTGATCCTTGGGTATTGTGTCACTATTTAGAGTGATCCTTGGGCATTGTGTTAGTATTTAGAGTGATCTTGGGGATTGTGTCACTATTTAGATTGTTCCTTGGGATTGTGTCACTATTTAGAGTTATCCTTGGGGGATTGTGTCTCTATTGAGAGTGATCCTTGGGGATTGTGTCACTATTTAGAGTGATCCTTGGGGATTGTGTCTCTATTGGGAGTGATCCTTGGGGATTGTGTCATTATTTAGAGTGATCCTTGGGGATTGTGTCACTCTTTAGAGTGATCCTTGGGGATTGTGTCACTATTTAGAGTGATCCTTTGGGATTGTGTCAATATTTAGAGTGACCCTTGGGTATTGTGTCACTATTTAGAGTGATCCTTGGGGGTTGTGTCATTATTTAGAGTGATCCTTGGGCATTGTGTCACTATTTAGAGTGTTCCTTGGGATTGTGTCACTATTTAGAGTTATCCTTGGGGGATTGTGTCTCTATTGAGAGTGATCCTTGGGGATTGCGTCACTATATTGAGTGGTCCTTGGGAATTGTGTCATTATATAGAGTGACTTGGGGATTGTATCACTATTTAGAGTGATCCTTGTGGATTGTATCACCATTTAGAGTGATCCTTGGGGATTGTGTCTCTATTTAGAGTGATCCTTGGGGATTGTGTCTCTATTGAGAGTGATCCTTGGGGATTGTGTCACTATTTAGAGTGATCCTTGTGGATTGTGTCATTATTTAGAGTGATCCTTGGGGATTGTGTCAGTATTTAGAGTGATCCTTGGGTATTGTGTCACTATTTAGAGTGATCCTTGGGGATTGTGTCACGATTTAGAGTGATCCTTGGGGATTGTGTCACTATTTAGAGTGATACTTGGGAATTGTGTCACTATTTCGAGTGATCCTTGGGGATTGTGTCACTATTTAGAGTAATCCTTGGGGATTGAGTCACAATTGAGAGTAATCCTTGGGATTTGTGTCACTATTTAGTGTGATCCTTGGGGATTGTGTCACTATTTAGAGTGATCCTTGGGGATTGTGTCACTATTTAGAGTGATCCTTGGGGATTGTGTCATTATTTAGAGTGATCCTTGGGGATTGTGTCACTATTTAGAGTGATCCTTGGGGATTGTGCCACTATTTGGAGTGATCCTTGGGGATTGTGTCACGATTTAGAGTGATCCTTGGGGTTTGTGTCACTATTTAAAGTGATCCTCGTGGATTGTGTCACTATTTAGAGTGATCCTTGGGGATTGTGTAACTATTTATAGAGATCCTTGGGGATTGTGTCACTATTTAGAGTGATCCTTGGGGGCTGTGTCACTATTTAGAGTGATCCTTGGGGATTGTGTCATTATTTAGAGTGATCCTTGGGGATTGTGTCACTATTTAGAGTGATCCTTGGGGATTGTGTCACGATTTAGAGTGTTCCTTGGGATTGTGTCACTATTTAGTGTTATCCTTGTGGGGTTGTGTCTCTATTGAGAGTGATCCTTGGGGATTGTGTCACTATATTGAGTGATCCTTGGGAATTGTTTCATTATTTTTAGTGTCCTTGGGGATTGTATCACTATTTAGAGTGATCCTTGTGGATTGTATCACTATTTAGAGTGATCCTTGGGGATTGTGTCACTATTTAGAGTGATCCTTGTTGATTGTGTCATGATTTAGAGTGCTCCTTGGGGATTGTGTCAGTATTTAGAGTTATACTTGGGTATTGTGTCACTATTTAGAGTGATCCTTGGGGATTGTGTCACGATTTAGAGTGATCCTTGGGGATTGTGTCACTATTTAGAGTGATCCTTGGGGATTGTGTCACTATTTAGAGTGATCCTTGGGGATTGAGTCACAATTGAAAGTAATCCTTGGGAATTGTGTCACTATTTAGAGTGATCCTTGGGGACTGTGTCACTATTTAGAGTGATCCTTGGGGATTGTGTCACTATTTAGAGTGATCCTTGGGGATTGTGTCACTATTTAGAGTGATCCTTGGGGATTGTGTCACGATTTAGAGTGATCCTTGGGGATTGTGTCACTATTTAGAGTGATACTTGGGAATTGTGTCACTATTTCGAGTGATCCTTGGGGATTGTGTCACTATTTACAGTGATCCTTGGGGATTGAGTCACAATTGAGAGTAATGCTTGGGAATTGTGTCACTATTTAGAGTGATCCTTGGGGATTGTGTCACTATTTAGAGTGATCCTTGTGGATTGTGTCACTATTTAGAGTGATCCTTGGGGATTGTGTCACTATTTAGAGTGATCCTTGGGGATTGTGTCACTATTTAGAGTGATCCTTGGGGATTGTGTCACTATTTAGAGTGATCCTTGTGGATTGTGTCACTATTTAGATTGATCCTTGGGTATTGTGTCACTATTTAGAGTGATCCTTGGGCATTGTTTTAGTATTTAGAGTGATCCTTGGGGATTGTGTCACTATTTAGAGTGTCCCTTGGGATTGTGTCACTATTTAGAGTTATCCTTGGGGGATTGTGTCTCTATTGAGAGTGATCCTTGGGGATTGTGTCACTATTTAGAGTGATCCTTGGGGATTGTGTCTCTATTGAGAGTGATCCTTGGGGATTGTGTCATTATTTAGAGTGATCCTTTGGGATTGTGTCACTATTTAGAGTGATCCGAGGGGATTGTGTCACTATTTAGAATGATCCTTTGGGATTGTGTCACTATTTAGAGTAGTCCTTGGGGGATTGTGTCTCTATTGAGAGTGATCCTTGGGGATTGTGTCACTACATTGAGTGATCCTTGGGAATTGTTTCATTATTTAGAGTGTCCTTGGGGATTGTATCACTATTTAGAGTGATGCTTGGGGATTGTGTCTCTATTGAGAGTAATCCTTGGGGATTGTGTCACTATTTAGAGTGATCCTTGTGGATTGTGTCATTATTTAGAGTGATCCTTGGCGATTGTGTCAGTATTTAGAGTGATCCCTGGGTATTCTGTCACTATTTAGAGTGATCCTTGGGAATTGTGTCACGATTTAGAGTGATTCTTGGGGATTGTGTCACTATTTAGAGTGATACTTGGGGATTGTGTCACTATTTCGAGTGATCCTTGGGGATTGTGTCACTATTTAGAGTGATCCTTGGGGATTGAGTCACAATTGAGAGTTATCCTTGGGAATTGTGTCACTATTTAGAGTGATCCTTGGGGATTGTGTCACTATTTAGTGTGATCCTTGTGGATTGTGTCACTATTTAGAGTGATCATTGGGGATTGTGTCACTACTTAGAGTGATCCTTGGGGATTGTGTTAGTATTTCGTGTGATCCATGGGGATTGTGTCACTATTTAGAGTGATCCTTGGGTATTGTGTCACTATTTAGAGTGATCCTTGGGCATTGTGTTAGTATTTAGAGTGATCTTGGGGATTGTGTCACTATTTAGATTGTTCCTTGGGATTGTGTCACTATTTAGAGTTATCCTTGGGGGATTGTGTCTCTATTGAGAGTGATCCTTGGGGATTGTGTCACTATTTAGAGTGATCCTTGGGGATTGTGTCTCTATTGGGAGTGATCCTTGGGGATTGTGTCATTATTTAGAGTGATCCTTGGGGATTGTGTCACTCTTTAGAGTGATCCTTGGGGATTGTGTCACTATTTAGAGTGATCCTTTGGGATTGTGTCAATATTTAGAGTGTTCCTTGGGATTGTGTCACTATTTAGAGTTATCCTTGGGGGATTGTGTCTCTATTGAGAGTGATCCTTGGGGATTGCGTCACTATATTGAGTGGTCCTTGGGAATTGTGTCATTATATAGAGTGTCCTTGGGGATTGTATCACTATTTAGAGTGATCCTTGTGGATTGTATCACCATTTAGAGTGATCCTTGGGGATTGTGTCACTATTTAGAGTGATCCTTGGGGATTGTGTCTCTATTGAGAGTGATCCTTGGGGATTGTGTCACTATTTAGAGTGATCCTTGTGGATTGTGTCATTATTTAGAGTGATCCTTGGGGATTGTGTCAGTATTTAGAGTGATCCTTGGGTATTGTGTCACTATTTAGAGTGATCCTTGGGGATTGTGTCACGATTTAGAGTGATCCTTGGGGATTGTGTCACTATTTAGAGTGATACTTGGGAATTGTGTCACTATTTCGAGTGATCCTTGGGGATTGTGTCACTATTTAGAGTGATCCTTGGGGATTGAGTCACAATTGAGAGTAATCCTTGGGATTTGTGTCACTATTTAGTGTGATCCTTGGGGATTGTGTCACTATTTAGAATTGATCCTTGGGGATTGTGTCACTATTTAGAGTGATCCTTGGGGATTGTGTCATTATTTAGAGTGATCCTTGGGGATTGTGTCACTATTTAGAGTGATCCTTGGGGATTGTGCCACTATTTAGAGTGATCCTTGGGGATTGTGTCACGATTTAGAGTGATCCCTGGGGTTTGTGTCACTATTTAAAGTGATCCTCGCGGATTGTGTCACTATTTAGAGTGATCCTTGGGGATTGTGTAACTATTTGTAGAGATCCTTGGGGATTGTGTCACTATTTAGAACATAGAACATAGAACATAGAACATTACAGCGCAGAACAGGCCCTTCGGCCCACGATGTTGCACCGACCAGTTTAAAAAAAATAAAATAAACTGTGACACTCCAACCTAAACCAATTTCTTTTCGTCCATGAACCTATCTACGGATCTCTTAAACGCCCCCAAACTAGGCGCATTTACTACTGATGCTGGCAGGGCATTCCAATCCCTCACCACCCTCTGGGTAAAGAACCTACCCCTGACATCGGTTCTATAACTACCCCCCCTCAATTTAAAGCCATGCCCCCTCGTGCTGGATTTCTCCATCAGAGGAAAAAGGCTATCACTATCCACCCTATCTAAACCTCTAATCATCTTATATGTTTCAATAAGATCCCCTCTTAGCCGCCGCCTTTCCAGCGAAAACAATCCCAAATCCCTCAGCCTCTCCTCATAGGATCTCCCCTCCATACCAGGCAACATCCTGGTAAACCTCCTCTGCACCCTCTCCAAAGCCTCCACATCCTTCCTGTAATGTGGGGACCAGAACTGCACACAGTACTCCAAGTGCGGCCGCACCAGAGTTGTGTACAGTTGCAACATAACGCTACGACTCCTAAATTCAATCCCCCTACCAATAAACGCCAAGACACCATATGCCTTCTTAACAACCTTATCTACTTGATTCCCAACTTTCAGGGATCTATGCACACATACACCTAGATCCCTCTGCTCCTCCACACTATTCAAAGTCCTCCCGTTTGCCC
Source organism: Mustelus asterias (assembly GCF_964213995.1). Lineage (NCBI taxonomy): Eukaryota > Metazoa > Chordata > Chondrichthyes > Carcharhiniformes > Triakidae > Mustelus > Mustelus asterias. The sequence goes on from NW_027590683.1 coordinate 187,948, forward strand.
TATACTCAACACATCTGTTATTCCTACCAAAGTGAATTACCTCACACTTCTCCGCATTAAACTCCATCCGCCACCTCTCGGCCCAACTTTGCAACCTGTCTAAGTCTTCCTGCAAACTACGACACCCTTCCTCACTGTCTACCACACCACCGACTTTGGTGTCATCAGCAAATTTGCTAATCCACCCAACTATACCCTCATCCAGATCATTAATAAATATTACAAACAGCAGTGGCCCCAAAACAGATCCCTGAGGTACACCACTTGTAACCGCACTCCATGATGAATATTTACTATCAACCACCACCCTCTGTTTCCTATCCGCTAGCCAATTCCTGATCCAATTTCCTAGATCACCCCCAATCCCATACATCTGCATTTTCTGCAGAAGCCTACCATGGTGAACCTTATCAAACGCCTTACTAAAATCCATATATACCACGTCCACTGCCTTGCCCCCATCCACCTCCTTGGTCACTTTCTCAAAAAACTCAATAAGGTTAGTAAGGCACGACCTACCTGCCACAAAACCATGCTGACTATCACCTATCAATTCATTACTCTCCAAATAACTATAAATCCTATCCCTTATAATTTTTTCCAACATCTTGCCGACAACAGAAGTGAGACTCACCGGTCTATAATTCCCGGGGAAGTCTCTGTTCCCCTTCTTAAACAATGGGACAACATTCGCTAACCTCCAATCTTCTGGTACTATACCAGAGGCCAACGACGACCTGAAGATCAGAGCCAGAGGCTCTGCAATCACTTCTCTTGCCTCCCAGAGAATCCTTGGATAAATCCCATCCGGACCAGGGGATTTATCTATTTTCAGACCCTCCAGAATATCCTGCACATCCTCCTTATCAACTGTAATACTGTCTATTCTACTCCCTTGCAACCCAGTGTCCTCCTCAGCTATATTCATGTCCCCTTGCGTGAACACCGAAGAGAAATATTGGTTCAATGCTTCACCAATCTCCTCCGGTTCCACACATAACTTCCCTCTGCCATCTATAACTGGCCCTAAACTTGCCCTAACCAACCTTCTGTTCTTGACATACCTATAGAACGCCTTAGGATTCTCTTTAACCCTATCCGCCAAAGTCTTCCCATGTCCCCTTTTAGCCCTTCTAAGCTCGCTCTTCAACTCCCTCTTAGCCAATCTAAAGCTTTCTAGTGCACTACCCGAGTGCTCACGTCTCATCCGAACATAAGCCTCCTTTTTCTTTTTAACCAACAAAGAAACTTTTTTGGTGCACCACGGTTCCCTAGCCCTACCAATTCCTCCTTGCCTGACAGGGACATACCTATCACAGACTCGCAGTAGCTGCTCCTTGAAAAAACTCCACATGTCGGACGTTCCCAGTCCCTGTAATCTCCTAGTCCAACCTATGTTTCCTAATTCTCTCCTAATAGCCTCATAATTACCCTTCCCCCAGCTAAAACCACTGGCCCGAGGTTCATGCCTATCCCTTTCCATCACTAAGGTGAACGTAACCGAATTGTGGTCACTATCACCAAAATGCACACCAACTTCCAAGTCTAGCACCTGGTCTGGCTCATTTCCCAGCACCAGATCCAATATAGCCTCACCTCTAGTTGGCCTGTCTACATACTGAGTCAAAAAACCTTCCTGCACGCTTTGAACAAAAACTGACCCCTCTAACGAGCTAGAGCTATAACAATTCCAGTCAATATTAGTCAAGTTAAAATCCCCCATAACAATTGCCCTATTACTTTCACTCCTAAGCAGGATTGACTCCGCAATCCTTTCCTCAACCTCTCTAGAACTTTTAGGAGGTCTATAAAAGACTCCCAACAGGGTGACCTCTCCTCTCCTATTTCTAATCTCCGCCCATACTACCTCAACAGATAAGTCCTCATCAAACCTCCTCTCTGACACTGTGATACAATCTCTGACCAATAATGCTACCCCTCCCCCTCTTCTACCTCCTTCCCTACTTCGACTAAAACATTTGAACCCCGGGACCTGCAGCATCCATTCCTGCCCCTGCTCTATCCATGTCTCTGAAATAGCCACAACATCGAAGTCCCAGGTACTGATCCACGCTGCAAGTTCACCCACTTTATTGCGAATACTCCTGGCATTGAAGTATACACATTTCAAACCCTGCTCCACCCCAGCAGGGGAGCAGATCGGGAACAGTGACAACAACAGTAAGCTTCAAGGTACTGATGGATAGAGATAAGTGCAGTCCTCAAGTGAAGATGCTAAATTGGAAGAAGTCTAGTTACAACAGTGTTTGGCAGGAACTGAAGGATGTAGATTGGGGACAGATGTTTGAGGGCAAATCAACGTCTGGCATTTCGATAGATCTAATGTAAGCGGGAGCTATACAATAAATGGCAGAACCATCAGGAGTCTCGACACACAGAGGGACCTGGGTGGACAAGTCCACAGATCCTTAAAGGTGGCAGCACAGGTGGAGAGGGTGGTCAAGAAGGTATATGGCATGCGTGCCTTTATTGGACGGGGCATAGAATATAAAAGTTGGCATATGATGTTGCAGCTGTATAGAACGTTGGTTCGGCCACATTTGGAATACTGCGTCCAGTTCTGGTCGCCACACAACCAGAAGGACGTGGAGGCTTTGGAGAGAGTACAGAGGAGGTTTACCAGGATGTTGCCTGGTATGGAGGGTCTTAGCTATGAGGAGAGATTGGGTAAACTGGGGTTGTTCTCACTGGAAAGACAGAGGATGAGGGGTGACCTAATTGAGGTGTATAAAATTATGAACGGCATAGATGGGGTGAAAGGTGGGAAGCTTTTTCCCAGGTCGGTGGTGACGAACACAAGGGGTCACGGGTTCAAGGTGAGGGGGGCAAGGTTCAACACAGATGTCAGGGGGACGTATTTTACACAAAGGGTGGTGGGGGCCTGGAATGCACTGCCAAGCAAGGTGATTGAGGCAGACACATTGGGATCGTTTAAACCTTATCTAGATTGCCACATGAACAGACTGGGAATAGAGGGATGCAACCGAATGGTCTAGTTGGGCACATGAGCGGCGCAGGCTTGGAGGGCCGAAGGGCCTGTTCCCGTGCTGTTCTGTTCTTTGTTCTTTGTTCATGTGGGTGGCATTGAAGTGTAAGTTGATAGGAATTGAGGACCGGCACATTCCTGTCAGGATGAAGGATCAATATTGCACGTTTCGGGAACTTTCCGTAATGGGAGACATTTTGAGCCTCGTCAAAGGGAAAAGAGAAGCATTTGTCAAGGTGAGGAGGCTGGAAACACACGGAGCAAGTGTGGAATACAAGGAAAGCAGAAAGAAACTGAAGCAAGGAGTCAGGAGGGATTAAACGGATCATGAAAACTCATTGGCCTGCAGGGTTCAGGAAAAACCCAAGGTTTATATAATATATATATATATATATATAAATCCATGCGTGGAGCCGGAGGAAATGGGTGAGTTATTAAATGAATACTTTGCGTCAGTATCCACCAAAGAAAAGGGCTTGGTGGATGATGAGTCTGGGAAAGGGTGTGTAGGTAGTTTGAGTCATGTTGAGATCAAAAAGGAGGAAATATTGCAGGTCTTGAAAACATTAAGGTAGACAAGTCCCCAGGGCCTGATAGGATCTACCCCAGAATACTGAGAGAGGCACGGGAGGAGGCTGGGGCCTTGAGAGAAATCTTTGTATCCTCACTGGCTGCAGGGGAAGTCCCAGAAAATTGGAGAATAGCCAATGTTGTTCCTTTGTTTAAGAAGGGTAGCAAGGATAATCCAGGTAATTACAGTCAGATGACCATTATGTCAGTGGTAGAGAAATTATTGGAGAGGATTCTTCGAGACAGTTTTACTGCCAATTGGAAATAAGTGGACGTATTAGCGACGGGCAAGATGGCTTTCTGAAGGAAAGGTCGAGCCACAAGATCTTGATGTAGTTTTTCGAGCAAGTGACGAAGATGATAGATAAGGCAAAGGCAGTGGATGTTGTGGGCATTGACTTCAGTCAAGGCTTTGACAAGATACCTCATGCTGGAATGGCAAAAAAATGGTGAAGTCACACGGAATCGGAGGAGAGCTGGCAAGATGGATACAGAATTGTCTTGGCCATAGAAGGCAGGGTGTAAGAGTAGGTGGTGGCTTTTCTGATTGGAAGGCTGTGACTAGCGGTGTTACACAGTTCTGGGACCTTTGTTCGTCGTTGTTTATTGCAAATGATTTGGAGGAAAATGCAGCTGGTCTGATTAGTAAGTTCGCAGATGACGCAGAAATTGGTGGAGTTGCAGGAGTGAAGAGGATTGTCAGAGGATACAGCAGGATATAGACTGGTTGGAAACATTGGGGGAAAAATGGCAGATAGAGTTTAATCCACATAAATGTGAGGTGATGCAATTTGGAAGGTTAAATGCATGTAGGAATTATACAGTTAACGAAATAACCATTTAGGAGTATTGACAGCAGAGAGACCTGGGCGTATATATCCCCCGATCAATGAAAGTGGCAACACAGCTGGATAAGGTAGTCAAGAAGGCAGACGGCAAGCTCGCCTTCATCGGTCGGGGCATTGAGTTTACAAATTGGCAGGTCATGCTGCAGCTGCACAGAAACTTAGTTCGGTCACATTTAAAATATTGATGTAGAATTCTGGTTGCCACACCACAGAAGGATGTGGATGCTGTGGAGAGGGTACAGAAGAGGTTTACCTGAATGTTGGCTGCTCTGGATGGTATTAGCTGTGAGGAGAGATTGGATGAACTCGGTTTGTTTTCACTGGAACAACGGAGGTTGAGGGGCGACCTGATAGAGGTTTACAAGATTATGAGTGTCATGGATAGAGTGGAGAGTCAGATGCCCTTTCTGAGGGTAGAGACGGCAAGTACGAGAGGACATAGGTTTAAGGTGCATTCTTGTTTTTCCCCAGAGTAAAAAAAATGCCAGGCAAGATGTTGGAATGCTCCTCCTGCAGGATGTGGGAGATCAGGGAGACCTCCGGTATCCCTGACGACAGCACCTGCAAAAGATGCATTCAGCTGCAGCTGCTAGCAAAGCGGGAACTGGAGAAGGAGCTTGATGACTTCCATCTAATTCGGGAGAATGAGGAGTTTATAGACAGTAGCTTTAGGGAGATAGTTACACCTAAGCAGCAGAGCACAGGAAATTGGGTTACTGTAAGGAGGGAAATGGCAGTGTGAAAGGACAGGCAGAGCAGGGTTCCCCTGTGGCCAGACCCCTCCACAACAGGTATACTGAATTGGATACTGTTGTGGGAGATGCTTTACCTGGGACAAGCTCCGACAGCCGGAACTCTGATACTGAGTCTGGTTCTACAGCACAAAAGGGTGGGATGAAGAAGAGGAGAGCAGTAGTGATAGGGGACTCAATGGTCAGAGGTACGGACAGCAGGTTCTGTGGTCGGGACAGAGACTCCCGCATGGTTTGTTGCCTCCCAGGTGCCAAGGTCAGGGATGTCTCTGATCGCGTGCACAGCGTTCTAAAGTGGGAAGGTGATCAGCCAGATGGCGTGATACACATCGGTACCAATGACGTGGGAAGGAAGAGTGAGGAGGTCCTAAAGAGTGAGTACAAAGAGCTTGGAAGGAAGTTAAAAAGCAGGACCCCGAGGGTAGTAATCTCAGGATTGCTACCTGAGCCACATGCCAGTGAGGGCAGGAGTAGGAGGCTCGGGCGGATAAACACGTGGCTGAGGAACTGGTGCAGGGGGCAGGGTTTCCAATTCTTGGATCATTGGGACCTCTTCTGGGGCAGGTGGGACCTTTACAAGAGAGACGGGTTACACTTAAACTACAAGGGGACCAATATACTTGCAGGGTGATTTGCTAGTGTTATTGGGGAGCGTTTAAACTAGATTTGCAGGGGGATGGGAACCAGAGTGCCAGAGCAGATAGTGGAGCAGGGGTAAAAAGACAGGTTAGTTCAAGCAAAATCACAAATGGAAGAGTAGAGTGTGGTGGAAATAATCTTTTGAGGTGTGTCTATTTCAATGCCAGGAGTAATGTGGGGAAGGCAGATGAGCTGAAGGCGTGGATAGACACGTGGAAATATGACATTATAGCCATTAGTGAAACTTGGCTACAGGAGGGGCAGGACTGGCAGCTCAATGTTCCAGGGTTCCAATGTTTCAGGCCGGATAGAGGCAGAGGGATAAAAGGTGGGGGGTGGCATTGTTGGTCAAGTGACACAATCCCCAAGGATAAATCTAAATCGTGACACAATCCCCAAGGATCACTCTAAATCGTTACACAACACCCAAGAATCACTCTGAATAGTGACACAATCCTCAAGGATCACCCTAAATAGTGACACAATCCCAAAGGATCACTCGAAATCGTGACACAATCCACAAGGATCGTTTTAAATAGTGACACAATCCACAACGATCACTCTAAATAGTGACACAATCCCCAAAATTCACTCCAAATAGTGACACAATCCCCAATGATCACTCTAAATAGTGACACAATCCCCAAGGATCACTCACAATAGTGACACAATCCCCAAGGATGACGCTAAATAGTGACACAATTCTCAAGGTTCACCCTAAATAGTGACACAATCACCAAGGATCACACTAAATAGTGACACAATACCCAAGGATCACTCGAAATAGTGACACAATTCCCAAGTATCACTCTAAATAGTGATACAATGCCCAAGGATCACTCTAAATCGTGACACAATCCCCAAGGATCACTCTAAATAGTGACACAATACCCAAGGATCACACTAACAACTGACACAATCCCCAAGGATCACTCTAAATAATGACACAATCCACAAGGATCACTCTAAATAGTGACACAATCCCCAAGGATCACTCTCAATAGAGACACAATCCCCAAGGATCACTCTAAATAGTGACACAATCCCCAAGGATCACTCTAAATAGTGATACAATCCACAAGGATCACTCTAAATAGTGATACAATCCCCAAGGACACTCTAAATAATGACACAATTCCCAAGGATCACTCAATATAGTGACGCAATCCCCAAGGATCACTCTCAATAGAGACACAATCCCCCAAGGATAACTCTAAATAGTGACACAATCCCAAGGCACACTCTACATAGTGACACAATCCCCAAGGATCACACTAAATACTAACACAATGCCCAAGGATCACTCTAAATAGTGACACAATACCCAAGGAACACTCTAAATAGTGACACAATCCCCAAGGATCACACGAAATACTAACACAATCCCCAATGATCACTCTAAATAGTGACACAATCCCCAAGGTCACTCTAAATAGTGACACAATCCCCAAGGATCACTCTAAATAGTGACACAATCCCCAAGGATCACTCCAAATAGTGACACAATTCGCAAGGATTAATCTCAATTGTGACTCAATCCCCAAGGATCACTCTAAATAGTGACACAATCCCCAAGGATCACTCGAAATAGTGACACAATACCCAAGGATCACTCTAAATACTGACACAATCCCCAAGGATCACTCTAAATGACACAATCCACAAGGATCACTCTAAATAGTGACACAATCCCCAAGGATCACTCTCAATAGAGACACAATCCCCAAGGATCACTCTAAATAGTGACACAATCCCCAAGGATCACTCTAAATAGTGATACAATCCACAAGGATCACTCTAAATAGTGATACAATCCCCAAAGACACTCTAAATAATGAAACAATTCCCAAGGATCACTCAATATAGTGACACAATCCCCAAGGATCACTCTCAATAGAGACACAATCCCCCAAGGATAAATCTAAATAGTGACACAATCCCCAAGGATCACTCTAAATAGTGACACAATACCCAAGGATCACTCTAAATAGTGACACAATCCCAAAGGATCACTCTAAATAGTGACACAATCCCCAAGGATCACTCTAAATAGTGACACAATCCCCAAGGATCACTCTAAATAGTGACACAATCCCCACGGATCTCTACAAATAGTTACACAATCCCCAAGGATCACTCTAAATAGTGACACAATCCACGAGGATCACTTTAAATAGTGACACAAACCCCAAGGATCACTCTAAATCGTGACACAATCCCCAAGGATCACTCTAAATAGTGGCACAATCCCCAAGGATCACTCTAAATAGTGACACAATCCCCAAGGATCACTCTAAATAATGACACAATCCCCAAGGATCACTCTAAATAGTGACACAATCCCCAAGGATCACTCTAAATAGTGACACAATAGAACATAGAACATAGAACATAGAACATTACAGCGCAGAACAGGCCCTTCGGCCCACGATGTTGCACCGACCAGTTAAAAAAAAAAACTGTGACCCTCCAACCTAAACCAATTTCTTTTCGTCCATGAACCTATCTACGGATCTCTTAAACGCCCCCAAACTAGGCGCATTTACTACTGATGCTGGCAGGGCATTCCAATCCCTCACCACCCTCTGGGTAAAGAACCTACCCCTGACATCGGTTCTATAACTACCCCCCCTCAATTTAAAGCCATGCCCCCTCGTGCTGGATTTCTCCATCAGAGGAAAAAGGCTATCACTATCCACCCTATCTAAACCTCTAATCATCTTATATGTTTCAATAAGATCCCCTCTTAGCCGCCGCCTTTCCAGCGAAAACAATCCCAAATCCCTCAGCCTCTCCTCATAGGATCTCCCCTCCATACCAGGCAACATCCTGGTAAACCTCCTCTGCACCCTCTCCAAAGCCTCCACATCCTTCCTGTAATGTGGGGACCAGAACTGCACACAGTACTCCAAGTGCGGCCGCACCAGAGTTGTGTACAGTTGCAACATAATGCTACGACTCCTAAATTCAATCCCCCTACCAATAAACGCCAAGACACCATATGCCTTCTTAACAACCTTATCTACTTGATTCCCAACTTTCAGGGATCTATGCACACATACACCTAGATCCCTCTGCTCCTCCACACTATTCAAAGTCCTCCCGTTTGCCCTATACTCAACACATCTGTTATTCCTACCAAAGTGAATTACCTCACACTTCTCCGCATTAAACTCCATCCGCCACCTCTCGGCCCAACTTTGCAACCTGTCTAAGTCTTCCTGCAAACTACGACACCCTTCCTCACTGTCTACCACACCACCGACTTTGGTGTCATCAGCAAATTTGCTAATCCACCCAACTATACCCTCATCCAGATCATTAATAAATATTACAAACAGCAGTGGCCCCAAAACAGATCCCTGAGGTACACCACTTGTAACCGCACTCCATGATGAATATTTACTATCAACCACCACCCTCTGTTTCCTATCCGCTAGCCAATTCCTGATCCAATTTCCTAGATCACCCCCAATCCCATACATCTGCATTTTCTGCAGAAGCCTACCATGGTGAACCTTATCAAACGCCTTACTAAAATCCATATATACCACGTCCACTGCCTTGCCCCCATCCACCTCCTTGGTCACTTTCTCAAAAAACTCAATAAGGTTAGTAAGGCACGACCTACCTGCCACAAAACCATGCTGACTATCACCTATCAATTCATTACTCTCCAAATAACTATAAATCCTATCCCTTATAATTTTTTCCAACATCTTGCCGACAACAGAAGTGAGACTCACCGGTCTATAATTCCCGGGGAAGTCTCTGTTCCCCTTCTTAAACAATGGGACAACATTCGCTAACCTCCAATCTTCTGGTACTATACCAGAGGCCAACGACGACCTGAAGATCAGAGCCAGAGGCTCTGCAATCACTTCTCTTGCCTCCCAGAGAATCCTTGGATAAATCCCATCCGGACCAGGGGATTTATCTATTTTCAGACCCTCCAGAATATCCTGCACATCCTCCTTATCAACTGTAATAATGTCTATTCTACTCCCTTGCAACCCAGTGTCCTCCTCAGCTATATTCATGTCCCCTTGCGTGAACACCGAAGAGAAATATTGGTTCAATGCTTCACCAATCTCCTCCGGTTCCACACATAACTTCCCTCTGCCATCTATAACTGGCCCTAAACTTGCCCTAACCAACCTTCTGTTCTTGACATACCTATAGAACGCCTTAGGATTCTCTTTAACCCTATCCGCCAAAGTCTTCTCATGTCCCCTTTTAGCCCTTCTAAGCTCGCTCTTCAACTCCCTCTTAGCCAATCTAAAGCTTTCTAGTGCACTACCCGAGTGCTCACGTCTCATCCGAACATAAGCCTCCTTTTTCTTTTTAACCAACAAAGAAACTTTTTTGGTGCACCACGGTTCCCTAGCCCTACCAATTCCTCCTTGCCTGACAGGGACATACCTATCACAGACTCGCAGTAGCTGCTCCTTGAAAAAACTCCACATGTCGGACGTTCCCAGTCCCTGTAATCTCCTAGTCCAACCTATGTTTCCTAATTCTCTCCTAATAGCCTCATAATTACCCTTCCCCCAGCTAAAACCACTGGCCCGAGGTTCATGCCTATCCCTTTCCATCACTAAGGTGAATCCACGAGGATCACTTTAAATAGTGACACAAACCCCAAGGATCACTCTAAATCGTGACACAATCCCCAAGGATCACTCTAAATAGTGATACAATCCACAAGGATCACTCTAAATAGTGATACAATCCCCAAGGACACTCTATATAATGACACAATTCCCAAGGACCACTCAATATAGTGACGCAATCCCCAAGGATCACTCTCAATAGAGACACAATCCCCCAAGGATAACTCTAAATAGTGACACAATCCCAAGGAACACTCTAAATAGTGACACAATCCCCAAGGATCACTCTAAATAATGACACAACCCCCAAGGATCACTCTAAATAGTGACAGAATACCCAAGGATCACTCTAAATAGTGACACAATCCCAAAGGATCACTCTGAATAGTGACACAATCCCCAAGGATCACTCTAAAGAGTGACACAATCCCCAAGGATAACTCTAAATAATGACACAATCCCCAAGGATCACTCCCAATAGAGACACAATCCCCAAGGATAACTCTAAATAGTGACACAATCCCAAGGAACACTCTAAATAGTGACACAATCCCCCAAGGATAACTCTAAATAGTGACACAATCCCAAGGAACACTCTAAATAGTGACACAATCCCCAAGGATCACTCTAAATACTAAGACAATGCCCAAGGATCACTCTAAATAGTGACACAATACCCAAGGATCACTCTAAATAGTGACACAATCCCCATGGATCACACGAAATACTAACACAATCCCCAAGGATCACTCTAAATAGTGACACAATCCCCAAGGATCACTCTAAATAGTGACACAATCCACAAGGATCACACTAAATAGTGACACAATCCCCAAGGATCACTCTAAATAGTGACACAATCACCAAGGATCACACTAAATAGTGACACAATACCCAAGGATCACTCGAAATAGTGACACAATTCCCAAGTATCACTCTAAATAGTGATACAATGCCCAAGGATCACTCTAAATCGTGACACAATCCCCAAGGATCACTCTAAATAGTGACACAATACCCAAGGATCACTCTAACTACTGACACAATCCCCAAGGATCACTCTAAATAATGACACAATCCACAAGGATCACTCTAAATAGTGACACAATCCCCAAGGATCACTCTCAATAGAGACACAATCCCCAAGGATCACTCTAAGTAGTGACACAATCCCCAAGGATCACTCTAAATAGTGATACAATCCACAAGGATCACTCTAAATAGTGATACAATCCCAAAGGACACTCTTAATAATGACACAATTCCCAAGGATCACTCAATATAGTGACGCAATCCCCAAGGATCACTCTCAATAGAGACACAATCCCCCAAGGATAACTCTAAATAGTTACACAATCCCAAGGCACACTCTACATAGTGACACAATCCCCAAGGATCACACTAAATACTAACACAATGCCCAAGGATCACTCTAAATAGTGACACAATACCCAAGGAACACTCTAAATAGTGACACAATCCCCAAGGATCACACGAAATACTAACACAATCCCCAATGATCACTCTAAATAGTGACACAATCCCCAAGGTCACTCTAAATAGTGACACAATCCCCAAGGATCACTCTAAATAGTGACACAATCCCCAAGGATCACTCCAAATAGTGACACAATTCCCAAGGATTAATCTCAATTGTGACTCAATCCCCAAGGATCACTCTAAATAGTGACACAATCCCCAAGGATCACTCGAAATAGTGACACAATACCCAAGGATCACTCTAAATACTGACACAATCCCCAAGGATCACTCTAAATGACACAATCCACAAGGATCACTCTAAATAGTGACACAATCCCCAAGGATCACTCTCAATAGAGACACAATCCCCAAGGATCACTCTAAATAGTGACACAATCCCCAAGGATCACTCTAAATAGTGATACAATCCACAAGGATCACTCTAAATAGTGATACAATCCCCAAAGACACTCTAAATAATGAAACAATTCCCAAGGATCACTCAATATAGTGACACAATCCCCAAGGATCACTCTCAATAGAGACACAATCCCCCAAGGATAAATCTAAATAGTGACACAATCCCCAAGGATCACTCTAAATAGTGACACAATACCCAAGGATCACTCTAAATAGTGACACAATCCCAAAGGATCACTCTAAATAGTGACACAATCCCCAAGGATCACTCTAAATAGTGACACAATCCCCAAGGATCACTCTAAATAGTGACACAATCCCCACGGATCTCTACAAATAGTTACACAATCCCCAAGGATCACTCTAAATAGTGACACAATCCACGAGGATCACTTTAAATAGTGACACAAACCCCAAGGATCACTCTAAATCGTGACACAATCCCCAAGGATCACACTAAATAGTGGCACAATCCCCAAGGATCACTCTAAATAGTGACACAATCCCCAAGGATCACTCTAAATAATGACACAATCCCCAAGGATCACTCTAAATAGTGACACAATCCCCAAGGATCACTCTAAATAGTGACACAATCCCCAAGGATCACACTAAATAGTGACACAGTTCCCAAGGATTATACTCAATTGTGACTCAATCCCCAAGGATCACTCTAAATAGTGACACAATCCCCAAGGATCAATCGAAATAGTGACACAATTCCCAAGTATCACTCTAAATAGTGACACAATCCCCAAGGATCACTCTAAATCGTGACACAATCCCCAAGGATCACTCTAAATAGTGACACAATACCCAAGGATCACTCTAAATACTGACACAATCCCCAGGGATCACTCTAAATAATGACACGATCCACAAGGATCACTCTAAATAGTGACACAATCCCCAAGGATCACTCTCAATAGAGACACAATCCCCAAGGATCACTCTAAATAGTGACACAATCCCCAAGGATCACTCTAAATAGTGATACAATCCACAAGGATCACTCTAAATAGTGATACAATGCCCAAGGACACTCTATATAATGACACAATTCCCAAGGACCACTCAATATAGTGACGCAATCCCCAAGGATCACTCTCAATAGAGACACAATCCCCCAAGGATAACTCTAAATAGTGACACAATCCCAAGGAACACTCTAAATAGTGACACAATGCCCAAGGATCACTCTAAATAATGACACAACCCCCAAGGATCACTCTAAATAGTGACACAATACCCAAGGATCACTCTAAATAGTGACACAATCCCAAAGGATCACTCTAAATAGTGACACAATCCCCAAGGATCACTCTAAAGAGTGACACAATCCCCAAGGATCACTCTAAATAATGACACAATCCCCAAGGAACACTCTAAATAGTGACACAATGCCCAAGGATCACTCTAAATAATGACACAACCCCCAAGGATCACTCTAACTAGTGACACAATACCCAAGGATCACTCTAAATAGTGACACAATACCAAAGGATCACTCTAAATAGTGACACAATCCCCAAGGATCACTCTAAAGAGTGACACAATCCCCAAGGATCACTCTAAATAATGACACAATCCCCAAGGATCACTCCCAATAGAGACACAATCCCCAAGGATCACTCTAAATAGTGACACAATCCCCAAGGATCACTCTCAATAGAGACACAATCCCCCAAGGATAACTCTAAATAGTGACACAATCCCAAGGAACACTCTAAATAGTGACACAATCCCCGAGGATCACTCTAAATACTAACACAATGCCCAAGGATCACTCTAAATAGTGACACAATACCCAAGGTTCACTCTAAATAGTGACACAATCCCCATGGATCACACGAAATACTAACACAATCCCCAAGGATCACTCTAAGTAGTGACACAATCCCCAAGGATCACTCTAAATAGTGACACAATCCACAAGGATCACACTAAATAGTGACACAATCCCCAAGGATCACTCTAAATAGTGACACAATTCCAAAGGATTACTCTCAATTGTGAATCAATCCCCAAGGATCACGCTAAATAGTGACACAATCCCCAAGGATCACTCGAAATAGTGACACAATTCCCAAGTATCACTCTAAATAGTGACACAATCCCCAAGGATCACTCTAAATCGTGACACAATCCCCAAGGATCACTCTAAATAGTGACACAATCCCCAAGGATCACTCTAAATAGTGACACAATCCCCAAGGATCACTCTAAATAGTGACACAGTCCCCAAGGATCACTCTAAATAGTGACACAATTCCCAAGGATTACTCTCAATTGTGACTCAATCCCCAAGGATCACTCTAAATAGTGACACAATACCAAGGATCACTCGAAATAGTGACACAATTCCCAAGTATCACTCTAAATAGTAACACAATCCCCAAGGATCACTCTAAATCGTGACACAATCCACAAGGATCACTCTAAATAGTGACACAATCCCCAAGGATCACTCTAAATAGTGACACAATCCCCAAGGATCACTCGAAATAGTGACACAATCCCCAAGGATCACTCTAAATAGTGACACAATCCCCTAGGATCACTCTAAATAGTGACACAATCCCCAAGGATCTCTACAAATAGTTACACAATCCCCAAGGATCACTCTAAATAGTGACACAATTCCCAAGTATCACTCTAAATAGTGACACAATCCCCAAGGATCACTCTAAATCGTGACACAATCCCCAAGGATCACTCTAAATAGTGACACAATACCCAATGATCACTCTAAATACTGACACAACCCACAAGGATCACTCTAAATAATGACACAATCCACAAGGATCACTCTAAATAGTGACACAATCCCCAAGGATCACTCTCAATAGAGACACAATCCCCAAGGATCACTCTAAATAGTGACACAATCCCCAAGGTTCACTCTAAATAGTGATACAATCCACAAGGATCACTCTAAATAGTGATACAATCCCCAAGGACACTCTATATAATGACACAATTCCCAAGGACCACTCAATATAGTGACGCAATCCCCAAGGATCACTCTCAATAGAGACACAATCCCCCAAGGATAACTCTAAATAGTGACACAATCCCAAGGAACACTCTAAATAGTGACACAATCCCCAAGGATCACTCTAAATAATGACACAACCCCCAAGGATCACTCTAAATAGTGACACAATCCCCAAGGATCACTCTAAAGAGTGACACAATCCCCAAGGATCACTCTAAATAATGACACAATCCCCAAGGATCACTCCCAATAGAGACACAATCCCCAAGGATAACTCTAAATAGTGACACAATCCCAAGGAACACTCTAAATAGTGACACAATCCCCCAAGGATAACTCTAAATAGTGACACAATCCCAAGGAACACTCTAAATAGTGACACAATCCCCAAGGATCACTCTAAATACTAACACAATGCCCAAGGATCACTCTAAATAGTGACACAATACCCAAGGATCACTCTAAATAGTGACACAATCCCCATGGATCACACGAAATACTAACACAATCCCCAAGGATCACTCTAAATAGTGACACAATCCCCAAGGATCACTCTAAATAGTGACACAATCCACAAGGATCACACTAAATAGTGACACAATCCCCAAGGATCACTCTAAATAGTGACACAATTCCAAAGGATTACTCTCAATTGTGACTCAATCCCCAAGGATCACTCTAAATAGTGACACAATCCCCAAGGATCACTCGAAATAGTGACACAATTCCCAAGTATCACTCTAAATAGTGACACAATCCCCAAGGATCACTCTGAATCGTGACACAATCCCCAAGGATCACTCTAAATAGTGACACAATCCCCAAGGATCACTCTAAATAGTGACACAATCCCCAAGGATCACTCTAAATAGTGACACAGTCCCCAAGGATCACTCTAAATAGTGACACAATTCCCAAGGATTACTCTCAATTGTGACTCAATCCCCAAGGATCACTCTAAATAGTGACACAATACCAAGGATCACTCGAAATAGTGACACAATTCCCAAGTATCACTCTAAATAGTAACACAATCCCCAAGGATCACTCTAAATCGTGACACAATCCACAAGGATCACTCTAAATAGTGACACAATACCCAAGGATCACTCTAAATACTGACACAATCCCCAAGGATCACTCTAAATAATGACACAATCCACAAGGATCACTCTAAATAGTGACACAATCCCCAAGGATCACTCTCAATAGAGACACAATCCCCAAGGATCACTCTAAATAGTGACATAATCCCCAAGGATCACTCTAAATAGTGATACAATCCACAAGGATCACTCTAAATAGTGATACAATCCCCAAGGACACTAAAAATAATGAAACAATTCCCAAGGATCACTCAATATAGTGACACAATCCCCAAGGATCACTCTCAATAGAGACACAACCCCACAAGGATAACTCTAAATAGTGACACAATCCCCAAGGATCACTCTGAATCGTGACACAATCCCCAAGGATCACTCTAAATAGTGACACAAACCCCAAGGATCACTCTAAATAGTGACACAATCCCCAAGGATCACTCTAAATAGTGACACAGTCCCCAAGGATCACTCTAAATAGTGACACAATTCCCAAGGATTACTCTCAATTGTGACTCAATCCCCAAGGATCACTCTAAATAGTGACACAATACCAAGGATCACTCGAAATAGTGACACAATTCCCAAGTATCACTCTAAATAGTAACACAATCCCCAAGGATCACTCTAAATCGTGACACAATCCACAAGGATCACTCTAAATAGTGACACAATACCCAAGGATCACTCTAAATACTGACACAATCCCCAAGGATCACTCTAAATAATGACACAATCCACAAGGATCACTCTAAATAGTGACACAATCCCCAAGGATCACTCTCAATAGAGACACAATCCCCAAGGATCACTCTAAATAGTGACATAATCCCCAAGGATCACTCGAAATAGTGACACAATTCCCAAGGATTACTCTCAATTGTGACTCAATCCCCAAGGATCACTCTAAATAGTGACACAATCCCCAAGGATCACTCGAAATAGTGACACAATTCCCAAGTATCACTCTAAATAGTGACACAATCCCCAAGGATCACTCTAAATCGTGACACAATTCCCAAGGATCACTCTAAATAGTGACAGAATACCCAAGGATCACTCTAAATACTGACACAATCGCCAAGGATCACTCTAAATAATGACACAATCCACAAGGATCACTCTAAATAGTGACACAATCCCCAAGGATTACTCTCAATAGAGACACAATCCCCAAGCATCACTCTAAATAGTGATACAATTCACAAGGATCACTCTTAATCGTGATACAATCCCCAAGGACACTCTAAATCGTGACACAATTCCCAAAGATCACTCTAAATAGTGACAGAATACCCAAGGATCACTCTAAATACTGACACAATCGCCAAGGATCACTCTAAATAATGACACAATCCACAAGGATCACTCTAAATAGTGACACAATCCCCAAGGATTACTCTCAATAGAGACACAATCCCCAAGCATCACTCTAAATAGTGATACAATTCACAAGGATCACTCTAAATCGTGATACAATCCCCAAGGACACTCTAAATAATGAAACAATTCCCAAGGATCACTCAATGTAGTGACACAATTCCCAAGTATCACTCTAAATAGTGACACAATCCCCAAGGATCATTCTAAATAGTGACACAATCCCCTCGGATCACTCTAAATAGTGACACAATCCCCTCGGATCACTCTAAATAGTGACACAATCCCAAAGGATCACTCTAAATAATGACACAATCCCCAAGGATCACTCTCAATAGTGACACAATCCCCAAGAATCACTCTCAATAGAGACATAATCCCCCAAGGATAACTCTAAATAGTGACACAATCCCAAGGGACACTCTAAATAGTGACACAATCCCCAAGGATCACTCTAAATACTAAAACAATGCCCAAGGATCACTCTAAATAGTGACACAATACCCAAGGATCAATCTAAATAGTGACACAATCCACAAGGATCACTCTAAATAGTGACACAATCCCCAAGGATCACACGAAATACTAACACAATCCCCAAGGATCACTCTAAATAGTGACACAAACCCAAAGGATCACTCTAAATAGTGACACAATCCACAAGGATCACTCTAAATAGTGACACAATCCCCAAGGATCACTCTAAATAGTGACACAATTCCCAAGCATTACTCTCAATTGTGACTCAATCCCCAAGGATCACTCTAAATAGTGACACAATCCCCAAGGATCACTCGAAATAGTGACACAATTCCCAAGTATCACTCTAAATAGTGACACAATCCCCAAGGATCACTCTAAATCGTGACACAATCCCCAAGGATCACTCTAAATAGTGACACAATCCCCAAGGATCACTCTAAATAGTGACACAATCCCCAAGGATCACTCTAAATAGTGACACAGTCCCCAAGGATCACTCTAAATAGTGACACAATTCCCAAGGATTACTTTCAATTGTGACTCAATCCCCAAGGATCACTCTAAATAGTGACACAATCCCCAAGGATCACTCTAAATAGTGACACAATTCCAAATGATTACTCTCAATTGTGACTCAATCCCCAAGGATCACCCTAAATAGTGACACAATCCCCAAGGATCACTCGAAATAGTGACACAATTCCCAAGTATCACTCTAAATAGTAACACAATTCCCAAGGATCAATCTAAATCGTGACACAATCCCCAAGGATCACTCGAAATCGTGACACAATCCCCAAGGATCACTCTAAATAGTGACACAATACCCAAGTATAACTCTAAATACTGACACAATCCCCAAGGAGCACTCTAAATCATGACACAATCCACAAGGATCACTCTAAATAGTGACACAATCCCCAAGGATCAATCTCAATAGAGACACAATCCCCAAGGATCACTCTAAATAGTGACACAATCCCCAAGGATCACTCTAAATAGTGATACAATCCACAAGGATCACTCTAAATAGTGATACAATCCCCAAGGACACTAAAAATAATGAAACAATTCCCAAGGATCACTCAATATAGTGACACAATCCCCAAGGATCACTCTCAATAGAGACACAACCCCACAAGGATAACTCTAAATAGTGACACAATCCCAAGGAACACTCTAAATCGTGACACAATCCCCAAGGATCACTCTAAATAGTGACACAATCCCCAAGGATCACTCTAAATAATGACACAATCCCCAAGGATCACTCTAAATAGTGACACAATCCCCAAGGATCACTCTAAATAGTGACACAATCACCAAGGATCTCTACAAATAGTTACACAATCCCCAAGGATCACTCTAAATAGTGACACAATCCACGAGGATCACTTTAAATAGTGACACAAACCCAAAGGATCACTCTAAATCGTGACACAATCCCCAAGGATCACTCTAAATAGTGGCACAATCCCCAAGGATCACTCTAAATAGTGACACAATCCCCAAGGATCACTCTAAATAATGACACAATCCCCAAGGATCACTCTAAATAGTGACACAATCCCCAAGGATCACTCTAAATAGTGACACAATCCCCAAGGATCACACTAAATAGTGACACAATTCCCAAGGATTACTCTCAATTGTGACTCAATCCCCAAGGATCACTCTCAATAGTGACACAATCCCCAAGGATCACTCGAAATAGTGACACAATACCCAAGGATCACTCTAAATACTGACACAATCCCCAAAGATCACTCTAAATAATGACACAATCCACAAGGATCACTCTAAATAGTGACACAATCCCCAAGGATCACTCTCAATAGAGACACAATCCCCAAGGATCACTCTAAATAGTGACACAATCCCCAAGGATCACTCTAAATAGTGATACAATCCACAAGGATCACTCTAAATAGTGATACAATCCCCAAGGACACTCTATATAATGACACAATTCCCAAGGACCACTCAATATAGTGACGCAATCCCCAAGGATCACTCTCAATAGAGACACAATCCCCCAAGGATAACTCTAAATAGTGACACAATCCCAAGGAACACTCTAAATAGTGACACAATGCCCAAGGATCACTCTAAATAATGACACAACCCACAAGGATCACTCTAAATAGTGACACAATACCCAAGGATCACTCTAAATATTGACACAATCCCAAAGGATCACTCTAAATAGTGACAGAATCCCCAAGGATCACTCTAAAGAGTGACACAATCCCCAAGGATCACACTAAATAATGACACAATCCCCAAGGATCACTCCCAATAGAGACACAATCCCCATGGATCACTCTAAATAGTTACACAATCCCGAAGGATCACTCTCAATAGAGACACAATCCCTCAAGGATAACTCTAAATAGTGACACAATCCCAAGGAACAATCTAAATAGTGACACAATCCCCAAGGATCACTCTAAATACTAACATTATGCCCAAGGATCACTCTAAATAGTGACACAATACCCAAGGATCACTCTAAATAGTGACACAATCCCCATGGATCACACGAAATACTAACACAATCCCCAAGGATCACTCTAAATAGTGACACAATCCCCAAGGATCACTCTAAATAGTGACACAATCCACAAGGATCACACTAAATAGTGACACAATCCCCAAGGATCACTCTAAATAATGACACAATTCCAAATGATTACTCTCAATTGTGACTCAATCCCCAAGGATCACCCTAAATAGTGACACAATCCCCAAGGATCACTCGAAATAGTGACACAATTCCCAAGTATCACTCTAAATAGTAACACAATTCCCAAGGATCACTCTAAATCGTGACACAATCCACAAGGATCACTCTAAATAGTGACACAATACCCAAGGATCACTCTAAATAGTGACACAATCCCAAAGGATCACTCTAAATAGTGACACAATACCCAAGGATCACTCTAAATAGTGACACAATCCCCAAGGATCACTCTAAATAGTGAAACAATCCCCAAGGATCTGTACAAATAGTTACACAATCCCCAAGGATCACTCTAAATAGTGACACAATTCCCAAGTATCACTCTAAATAGTGACACAATCCCCAAGGATCACTCTAAATAGTGACACGGTCCCCAAGGATCACTCTAAGTAGTGACACAATTCCCTAGGATTACTTTCAATTGTGACTCAATCCCCAAGGATCACTCTAATTAGTGACACAATACCAAGGATCACTCGAAATAGTGACACAATTCCCAAGTATCACTCTAAATAGTAACACAATCCCCAAGGATCACTCTAAATCGTGACACAATCCACAAGGATCACTCTAAATAGTGACACAATACCCAAGGATCACTCTAAATAGTGACACAATCCCAAAGGATCACTCTAAATAGTGACACAATCCCCAAGGATCACTCTAAATAGTGACACAATCCCCAAGGATCACTCTAAATAGTGACACAATCCCCAAGGATCTCTACAAATAGTTACACAATACCCAAGGATCACTCTAAATAGTGACACAATCCCCATGGATCACACGAAATACTAACACAATCCCCAAGGATCACTCTAAATAGTGACACAATCCCCAAGGATCACTCTAAATAGTGACACAATCCACAAGGATCACACTAAATAGTGACACAATCCCCAAGGATCACTCTAAATAGTGACACAATTCCAAATGATTACTCTCAATTGTGACTCAATCCCCAAGGATCAC